>NW_007255712.1:276520-447571 GCF_000164805.1 Carlito syrichta
CGCCTCAGCCTTCCAAGTAGCTGGAATTACAGGCATGCGCTACCACGCCCAGCTGATTTTATGATTTACTGTAGAGATGAGGTCTCGCTGCCCAGGCGGGTCTCGAACCCGCGGGCTCAGGCAATCCACTCACTTCATCCTCCCAAAGGCGCGGGATTACAGGCTGAGCCACCGAGCCCGGCTGGGTAAGCATTCTTTACTCCTATAATTAGGCCTCGATGTTTCAGTTAGTGTGTGCTCCTGGACTAATATACTTTTCAAGTGATTCTTAATTTCCCTTATCCCCTTAGGTGGGACAGGATAGCTAGAGTGAGAGGGAATTGTGTATTTTCCTTGTCCGTGTAGAAGGCTAGAAACAGCTAGATTTTAGTACTCCCTTTTCTCCCAATCAGTTAGGATCTGATAAAATCCCAATAGGTTAGGCACAAGTGAAAGAGTTTCTCTTGAAGGCAGCAGGCCTTATTAAGAAGAACAGAATGTTCTGATGTATTTCAAAATGATTACTTTTCTCTCTCCCCATCCCAGAGCCCAAGGGAATTTTTCTTGTATCTTCACGGTGAGAACTTGGTTGAGCTCCTCTGAGGTAAAACTCAAAAGTATAATAGCCCCCCATGACTGAATCTCCTTGGAGTTTTTAATTCCCCGACTTGTCTATAATGAGCCTCTAGCAATTTGTCTGTTATAGCCCAGGTTTTCCTAACTGGTACTGGTTCCACAGAGGCTTCTGCTCTGGTAACTAGTGATTCTCAACATCTACCTGTCTGTCGCTCCAATTTTAGGGGCAGTGGTTTCCCTTGTGATCTCACTTTTCTGATAGATCTAAGAAGAAATATTTATTTTTTTTCTATTTGTTTAGGCTTTTTACTTGTTGTTAGGACAGAATAATGACTGCCAAGCTCCTTATATGCTGGACCAGAAACTGGATATTCTATATTCACTTTGGAAGTATATTTTGACCTTTGAAAATAATCCTTCATTCAATGATATGAGATATATCTGGCTGCTTTTAAATATCTAGTATCATACAATAAATGTAACACAATTAATATTCTTACATTTAAGAAAAATATATTTATAGGATTCTTCTTAAAACAATAATGTTCACGTTTTCTTTTAAAAAGGTCACCTTTTGCCTGTAATTCTGCGCCTTTGGGAGGCTGAGGTGAGTGGATTGCCTGAGCTCGCAGGTTCCAGACCCACCTAGGCAGCGAGACCTCATCTCTACAATAAATCAAAAAATCAGCCGGGCGTGGTAGCACATGCCTGTAATTCCAGCTACTTGGAAGGCCGAGGCGGAAGGATCGCCAGAGCCCAGCAGGTCGAGGCTGCGGTGGCCAGGGAGCGGCCACTGCACTCCAGTCTGGGCGACAGAGTGAGACTCCAACTCAAAAAAAAAAAAAAAAAAAGGTCACCTTTTTACAATGGAATAATTAGCAGATTTAAAAAGAGAGGCCAAAACTAGAGGCCAGTTAACTGAACATGAGATAAGTACCAAGCAATGATTTAATCTAGATATTGGATGACAAAATACCTTCTATTTCTATATTGTTTTTTATACCAATTAATCTCCTTGCTTACCAGTTGAGGTTTCTGTCACTGAGGATTGAGTAGTGACTTGTTGACAGTTGTTATATATACTACATTATTCTTTTGAAATCTCTTACCAAGCAGACACACACACACACATACACACATATACAGACACATGGAGACACACACACACAGACACACATACCCTGAGCCAGTTAATGCACTCATTTGCTGATCAATTTCAAAGCTTACTTTCAAGAATATAGTTACATGATTAATAATTTATTTGGCTTATATTCACATTTCATGCACAATCAATATTTTTTACAGTTGATATTAGATTGAGGAGAATATATATTTAGAATTTTATATATTTCTCTCAGTTTTTCGGTCTTTTAAAGAAAATATTTTGAATCTATATAATTATTGAGAGTAAAACAAAATGCAAAATAACTGTTTATTCTGCTACTCATATTTATTGACCTAGTCTTTAAAATTAATGTTTTTAGTGAAAATAAATAAATGTGTTTTTATAACTAAGTTAAATTATCCCCAATACTTAGATAATTATTTTCCTCTTCAAGAAGAAAATTGTAAACTGGGGGGGGGCTTTTCAATAAAGTCAAGAAAGTATTAGATACATTATAAACATTAATCTTAACTGATAATGTTAAGATTTTTAATATTGTTGATATTCATCTTCAGGCAGATATTTGTGCATATATGTATATAAAAGTTCATGTAACATAGATATCATCTGTATGGTTGTAGAAAATAAAATTTGTTCAGTATAGTACTTTGTCAAAATTGCCAAGTACTGTTAACTATATGCCATTTAGAAATAAACAGCATTTGAATGTAACAATGCTTTCTCATATTTATAAACTCAATGTGGCTTAATGTTTTAAAAATACAGTGACTGACTGCTATCAAAGCTTAATGGTTTGGGGCACATTCAATTTGAGTCTCTACATTCCTAAAGTTGATTCATTTTCTTCTATGCCAGTATTTCCATTGTCAATAACATGTCCCTCTGCAAGACAGAATGTTCCAATTGCTCCTTGATAAGTAAAAGCAATACTGATTTTGGTGCCAAACAAATATGTCGAGAATTGACAGAAATGCCAGAAATGACTGTCCTGTTGGATTTGGGAAAGTTGCAATGTCACAATTCAATCCAACTGTCTTCTTTACCATGTACGCCACTGCCATTAGGGAGAACTTTCAAGTGCAATCTTGGTACAACTAAGCACTACTGAAAGATTCAGAATGTACTTTTTATGATTGCTTGTCATGTTCACCATCAAATGTAAGTGAGATAATAAAAAATAGTTCAACCTTCTATAAATAGCCCGAAATGGTTCATAGATTATGACTAGTCGGATACATAATGAAATTTAGGAAAGTATTTTAAGAAACATGTTGCCTGTGACCATCATTTTGAAGTTGGGTGATAAAGAGTAAAAAGATAGTCGAATACATACAGAATTACACTAAGCCAAAATTTAACAAGAAAGTTTTCCTAAAGTGTACATTCAGTGATATTAAAAGCTATGCTGCAAAAGAAAAAAAAAGCTTTTGTAAACAGATTCATGGTGTATATTTCACATTGTTCCTTTCTGAAAAGGACTGATGGATAAAATTACCGGTGAGATGGATTGTATGGTTTTCTTTTCAGTCATTTGCCCAGCATGGAGTGGATAATGTGTTGTTTCACGTTACTATACTTTAGCTATAAAAAATGTTACACAATTGAGACTAAATAAATGACTTCAAAATACATTAACAATGCTGTTTACTAAGAAAATTGCTGAACACTGGAACCGACTGATGACGCAGATTTGAAAAGACACTGAATTTGGATTGGAGAACTAATTTAAAATGGAAGTTCTTTAAAAATGTCTCGTTTTAAAATAAGGATCTTCGAAGGAAGTTTTAATTCTGTTAAAACTATACCAAGTTCCCAGATATCAGATGAATATTTACAGATTACACACACACACATACACACACACACACACACACACACACACACCCCTTTTATTTTCCAGTGATACTTTTTATACACTTGTTAAATCAATTTTATTTTATAATCAGCCAAGGAGAAAAGTAATGTTTGTGTGGACTGATGATCCCAGTTCCCGGGTTGTTGGTAATGGCTTAACATAGTTTGTTGTTTGTTTGTTTTTCTGTACAGAAGCATAACTTGAGGGAGTGGGGCACAGTAACGCCTCAATAAGGACATAGATAAAACAGTTTCAGCTAGAGTTATAGTATCAGTCACCATGTTTGTTTTGATTGCAATCAAAACAAGGTCTATTAGAAGTGGCAGAAAAACAAGACATGTTAGCTAAGAGGGGTAGGATCCACCCTCTAAGGTCAGTTGCTTCAGCAACAACTCTACTATATCATCAAGAAGCCAACTACATTACTTTTCTCTGCCTTTCCTAGGTTAGAAGTTGAGTTACCTTGCGCGTGAGAATCATGCCTACAGAATCAGTACTACATTGTCTTTGTTTATTTGGGCTTCTATAACAAAACACCATATATTGCATGGCTTGAACAACAAACATTTGTTTTTCAGTTCTGGAGTGGGAAGTCCAAGATAAAGGCACTAGTAGATTCAGGGTCTTGTGTGGGCCTGGCTTCTGGTTCATAAAGGGCCCCTTCTTGCTGTGTTTTCATATAGTGGAAGGGGTGGGGCAGCTCTCTGGAACTTCTTTTATCAGGGCACTAATCCCACTCATAAGGCCTCTACTTTCTTGACCTAATCACCCCTCAGAGTCTAATAAGCTAATACTATCACTCTGGGGGTTGAGATTTTAACATATGAATTTGGTGAGAGCACAAAAATTCATTCTATAGCAAGTATACTTCTTTTATCAAGTCCAATGTAGGTACAGAGTCTAACTTTATAATGCCTATTTTAAGAGCCATTAATGACTTTCTTAGAAGCTGCAACTATTACTTGATATAGTATTGGTCATCTATACCCTGTGGCCATTTTAAACTGATATTTTGTCAGTAAAATACAACTATCTTTGATCTAGTCTACTTTTTGCATAAACTGAAGTTACCCAAACTGTATTGATGCTATTCAATAGTTAAGAAATTGAACAAGTAATAGTAAGTCAATGCTATTGTTAAATGTAACTTCATCCCTGTTTTCATACTATTGTTTCCACAAGTTCTGCATTCTTCTCATTAGAACATCATCCCAGCGAACCTACAGGGGAAATTCCCTCAAGTTGGTCATTGAGTAGAACGGAATCCTGGAAACAATAGCAGTTTGATGGACTGCATCAACTCCTACATCCTCAAAGCCACCCCAGTTAGCCATGTAATAAAAATAAAAAAGTTTACTAAGGGAAAGTAGCATGATGACATGCTACTTTATGCATGTCATCATGTATAAGTTTCCTAACCCTATGCATAAAGACAAACTACTTTCCCTGTGTCTTCTCAATTTAGAAATGTTTCAGCAACACTTGTGTAGAATTATTATAGTGCTGGAGTTCTCAAGCCCCCATTATAAAGGCCTTATTTCTGTTTTTGACTTCAGGTCTTACCTCCTTATACTATATTTCTAGAGCTATTTCAGTCTACTGAGTTATTTTTCTAAAATTAAAAAAAAACATGCTTGCTCTTTTCTATCAAGGTTCTCTATTTACTTCAAAGTACTATTAAAGCTCCACTGTGGTATGGCAGACAGTAGGATTACAGCAAGTTCACACTGAGTTCACCCAAATTTTCTTATATAATATAGAAAGAAAAAGAAGATAACACTAGTGCTGATAATGCTATTTGTCAATACAATGAATTGTAGACCCACCAAAATAAGTTCTATTAGGCCTGAATAATAACTATATATTTACAGATTCAGTAGTAAAAACGAAATGATATTGTGTGTTTACAGATATTGATGAAGAAGAACATATCATGCACAGGCAAACAAATATATGATGATGAGGTTCTCAAGAGTTGTAAGAGACAAAAATGGAATAATTGACTAAAAATCTATGTGAACATAGAAGAATATATTATATTTGTCTGCATAAGACAAAACTAGAGGTACATATAGAAACAGCAACAAGTTGAAATCTTCAGTAATTTCTTGAAAGCTTTCAAGGGATGTAACACTTGAAGGATTTAATTTCAACACAACTTCCTCCATGGGATTATATTCTCTATATTCCTGTACTCATTGCACAGTTATACCTACTTGCGACTATGTAGGACTATATAAGTAAAACAATGTACTATGCATTTTATGGTTACTTTGAAGCAATTTTTAATGGATAGTGAAACTATATTCTGTGTCCTCCTTACTGGCTAGCTATATCAACAACCTCATAAAAGAAGCTACTTCAATATTCAAATTCTTTTTATAACTGGTCCTTCTCTGCCTCTTCTCTCTCAAATCCTAAGTCTCTCTGCTCTTTACTGTACTTTTTACTGGAAGAGTGCAGCTCTGAAGGCTTAAAAATATTAAAATAGCTTCTAGAAACATTTGCAGAGGTTTGTGGTTCTAGAACTTAGTGAAGTAATTGTTTCTCTCTAATTCCCGCTGAATAATGAGTCTGTTAAAAGGGGCCTAAGAGAAATGGAAGAAGAAAAATAAAGCAATAACATTAATAACAAGTGTTAAAATAGTGATAAATTAATATTCTTCCCTAGGTGAAAAAAAATCCCTGTAAGATCAGAGGAAAGAGTTAGTGTGAATATCAATTAGTACAGCAGTGGTTTTTGAAAATTGATTATGCAGCATTATCATTTGTTAGCATGTGTTCTGCGGAAAAATATGTATGGATATAAATATCCCTTAGGTATGTTATTAATACATATGTAAAATGAAGTTTATTACTGATTAGATTTAAATTAAGTAGTTCATTTTTTTTAAAACTCTGATATCCTTGCCCTTGATCCCAGGATATATAAACCCTAAATGATCCTTGCATACCATAAGATTCTGGAGAACAATTAAGGGTATTTCTAAGAGGATCTGTAGTTGCATAGCTGACGTTGGAACTGTTGAGGTTACATTGAGAAGAATGGTATAGGTTCGCCAGTACCCTCCCCAAATGCCTCTTCCCCAGATCCTCCAGAAAAGTGAAGAAATCTGTCCAGTGGGCCTATGCTTGTGAAAGTATGCAAGCCAGCCCTTCATACCTTTATCTCCCCCTGTTTTAAACAGGAAACGAGCTAACCGTCCATTTTAATTCCCAAACCATTATCCTGAGGATGATATGCAACATATTGAGTCCATTTGATTCGATATCAATTTTATTTGATATCGGTGGTGGATGCTGTGTGTTGTAACATGTCCCTTGGTCTGAGAAAATGTAACTAGATAACCCAAATTGGGACACATCTTCTGTTCCAATTCTTTAATTATATTTTTGTCCATGTGCATTTACCACCTGGTAAGCAAAATCCTCTCTGGAGTAACTGTCTGTTCCTGTCAGGACCCATTTATATTTTCTCAGGACTATGGGCATTGGTCCAATGTAATCCACCTTCCAGCTATGTGCAGGGCCTTCCCCCTGTAGAATATTCTCCATAGCCACTTGAAATTTCTGTATCTCTAAAACAAAGAACAAGATATACTGTCTTATTGATAGAAAATGCAATTTTTGTTGGCATTATGTGCCTCAGAGGATTCAAGAGGAGTATATCTAGATTCATTTTTCCACTGCTGCCGCCTGCTCTCCCCTCCCCATGTTCACTCATTTCCAGGAACTCTAGTGGCCCCCTCAATTGAGCACATGAAAAGGCCCACTTGGTGGTTCCAATCACCTTCCAAATTCAGAAGGAGGTGCTTCTATAGGGCATCAACAAGTCTTACTCTAATATAGTCCTTATATTTTCTTTTTTTTTTTTGAGTTGTAGTCTCACTCAGTCGCTCAGACTGGAAGTGCAGTGGCCGCTCCCGGCCACTGCAGCCTCGACCTTCCGGGCTCCGGCAATCCTTCCGCCTCAGCCTTCCAAGTCCTTATATTTTCAGTGGTATTGACATAAGACTACACCTCATGGAGGCATCTGTTTAATATTCTTGTTTTCCATTCCCATCTATCTAACCATATGGCCAGGCCATTGACTACTGCTCAATGAGTCAGTAAAACACAGAAACAAAAACAAATGTAGGCACTTTTTATCCTTGCTCAATTCTTCCATCAATTCTAACAGCATGCTATTCAGTCAGTTGAGCTGATTTTTTTCTCACCTTCTTCAATTAGTCTTTTCATCCACTGATATTAATAAGGTGCCTTTTCAAACAGGATCCCTCCATCACCTAGATACTACCAGCTGTAAACCCAGAAGCTCTTTATTGGTCAGTTGTTAACTGTTCAGAGGGAATTTTCCACATGACAATGAATTTCAGCAGCTCCTCAATGGTTTCAAAGTCAGTTCTAGAGGAAAAGAGGATACCTGCTTATTAATATGGTGGGTGTTCCCTTCAATTTCCCTGTTAGTTTGATTCTGTATAAACCATTTCCATTTCATTACCAAACCCTTCTGGGTACTGCCTTCCTTATTGAAATGTTTTACTACATTACTTTGGACAGTGTGAGTGTCTCAGGTTTTATGATAATTTTGTGTTTTTCAGTCATTGAAGCAGTCTCAATTTATAGCTAATAGCAAGCTATTAATTGTCTCTCAGATGGTGTGTACTGGAGAGCAGCATCAATGGTCACCACTGGGAGGCACTCATGGGCTTTTGCCAGAAGCTCTATTCTGCATTAGTTGGTGTGACAGACACTTCATAAATCATATTTAAGAAGGGAACATGAGGGCCCAAAGGTGTAACAAGAGCCAATGCTTTTTGAAATGCAGACAAGGTCTGGCTTTTGTCGTATCTCCACTGAAAGAAGTCTTTCTTTCAGGGAGTCTTATAAATAGGAGGTCGCAATATTCCCAGAAGTGAAGTATGTGTTTTTCAACATCCAAGTAAACCAACAAAATGCTGTGTGTCTTGTTTGGCCCAAGGGGTAGTTAGCAACAGCAGTTTATTTGTAGTCATTTGTGGCTCTTGCCCAAGTTATTTGTAAGAATTTCACCATTTGGGCGGATCCGTGGATTTTTGCTGGATTTATTAACTAGCTTTGACTGAACATGTGAGTCACTATGGAATTCAAATCAGTCCTAGTCTGCTTTTTAGTTTCTAATATTATTATGATGTCATAAATGTAATGTATTATTATATTTGGTAATGATGTATTATTGTACATTATCTGCATCAAATCCAAATCCATTCTGACCAAATTATGACAGTAAATGAGTTAGTTCAGATACCCTGCGGCAGTACAGCAAACTTAAATTGGAATCCTTCCCACGTGAAGGCTAATTGTAGTTGACTCTTTTTTGAGATCGAGACAGAGAAGAAAGCATTTGCAAGATTAATCACTAAGTAGTAGTTTCCTTTAGACAGTTATAATTTTTCTCACTGAAAACATATCTGGGACTGCCAAGACTATAGGTGGTAAAACTTCATTTGAGCTTCTACAGTCTACTATTAGTTTCCATGAGCTATCTACCTTTTTCATTGACCATATAGTGCCATTATATAGAAAAAAAAATTGTACAAGTGCTCCAGCTGCAAGGATGTCATTAATTAAAATTATCTCCTTTGCCTATCAGGTATACTGTATTGTTTTAAATTAGGGCATGACAAGTCTAGTGGTTCCCATTTAGTAAGTCCAATTAAGACTGGCCTGAGGGCAGACTTAAAGGCTTTCTGTTTTTCAGTATTAGGAAGGGGAAGGAATTCTCAGTAGAACATGATATGCAATTTAATAATACATTCAGGTAAAGGAGATGTGATCACCTCACATAAAGTCTGTTAAAAAAAAATCTCAGTTTTCATTTAAACATTCATTTTAATCCTATCAACTGTTGCATCTCCATATCTTCCTAATCTAACCTTAACCCCATTAAGACTTTATCAATAGGTTTTGAAATTACAGTGCATTAAGCTTTTGTGTTAAGTTCTAGAAAAATCTTTTTTTCTCCTTCTCCCAGTCTTCCACAGCCGTTTTATCCACACATGTGCATATAGCTTTGGTCCCAGGCCGGGAGTTGGACCAGAAGACCCTGGCTTCTATATCAATGTTTACCATAAACAATCTGCTTAACCATTGCCCTAGGTCATTCTGAGTTAAGTTTTTCTAAAATCTTAATCTTTGTCTCTGACTCTAAATTTCTCCAAACTGAGTTTAATGGACTGTACTTGTCTGGTGTCCTTTAATGTTCAGAGATCAGCAGGAGGTCCCATTGGTCCATCCAGCTTTCAGTAGTGTTGCATGAACACTTTTGTTTTAGCATCCATTAATGTTCACCGCATTTGTTTCATTTTTCAGTAACCATCTACAGACTTTCACCCTGTGAGACCAAGTTCCTTGACTCTTTACTGTCTTTCTCCATTTTCTTGTTAATTACTTTTATGTTCTTACTATCAGTAAGACCCATATGTGGGCAGCTGAGTCAACCCATCTAAAAAGGTTTCTGCTGACTGTTCAACTTTGCAACAATAAAGTTACATGGGGTGCCCAGGCAAAAGGACACCAACACTCCAGCTGCAGGGATGTCATTAATTAATGATACTGTTTACCACAATCTTGGTAACATACATTTCAGCAAGTGACTATTCCAGTCATTACAAAGCCAGTTCCACATGGCTTGCATATGAAACATACCAGTTCCTTCAACTGGGGTATTCCACTTGGGTATTCCACTTGATACTGGGAATTGGGGAGGGGAGGTTCTCCTTCTCAGGAAGACACACTTAACAATGCTTTACAGTTCATCAGGCCAACTGTCATTACAAAGCCAGTTCCACAGTGGCTTGCATATGAAACATACCAGTTCCTTCAACTGAGGTATTCCACTGGGGTATTCCACTTGATACTGGGAATTGGGGAGGGGGGGTTCTCCTTCTCAGGAAGACACACTTAACAATGCTTTACAGTTCATCAGGCCGACTGTTTCTTTAGAAATAACCTTCTGTGTATCTAGATCACAATTAGCAAGATGCTTGTGATTGTTCAACATGAGCTACAGATTCTTTATCAACCCAAACATATCCTTCTACTCTGCAGCATTAAAAACCAAAGACACTGTGCTATGGCTTAATGTGTGTTTCTTCCAAAGTTCACGTTAAAATTCAATCCTCAATGCAACAGTATTAGTAGGTGGAGACTTTAAGAGGTGATCGAATCATAAGAGCTCAGTTCTCGTGAATGAATGGGTTACTAAATTAATTGGATATAATGGGAATGAGACCACAACTGGTGGCTGTATAAGAAGAGGAAGAGAGACCTAAGCTAGCACACTCAGTGTTCTCATCATGTGAGGCTCTATACTGCCTTAGGAATCTCTGTAGAGCAAGAAGTCTTCATCAGATGCAACCATGGACTTCCCAGCTCCCAGAACAATAATACGTATTTTTTTTCTTATTATTCAATCTCAAGTACAGTTATAGCAACAGAAAATGTACTAAGACACACTGCCCCTAAATTGTGACAGTTACTGTCACACCATCTATTTTAATAAAAGTTCCTTTAATAAAAGTTCATTTGATAGCCGGGCTCTGTGGCTCAGCCTGTAATCCCACGCCTTTGGGAGGCTGAGGTGAGTGGATTGCCTGAGCCCGCGGATTCCAGACGCGCCTGGGCAGCGAGACCTCATCTCTACAATAAATCAAAAAATCAGCCGGGCGTGGTAGCGCATGCCTGTAATTCCGGCTACTCGGAAGGCTGAGGCGGAAGGATCGCCGGAGCCCAGGAGGTCGAGGCTGCGGTGGCCGGAGCGGCCACTGCACTCCAGTCTGGGCGACAGAGTGAGACTCCAACTCAAAAAAAAAAAGTTCATTTAATAAAGGAAGCTGATGATACCAATTCACAATTTTGTTAGTTTCTTCGTTTTACCTTCCCCCACAATTATTCTCTCTTTGGTGACTTCAGGTATTAGAGGTACTTTCTGTTTTCCAGGCATAATTTTTTCTTTTGTGGTCAGCTCTGAGGCATTGTTAAAGCTTAGACTGACCAAAATCTGAGCTTGTTCCAGCATTAAGGCCTTAGTCCTGTCTTTGTCTTTCATCTTACCTATTACATATAACAATAACAAAAGGATTGTCTGTTTACCACACTTCCTATTATTTTACATTGTTTTACATATTCAATGAGCCAACTCCTTGGAAGTCATGTCTACCAACATTTCTAAATTCAATCATTAACTTTTACCGTAAATAACTGATTGCAGCACAGCTGCAGTTTCATACCATGGATGACTAAGTAACCATCCAGGATTCAAATATTCCTCATTTTTTGCCTTTCATCCCTTCCCCTTCTGTTCCCTAATTACATCTTTTCCTGAGTCAGGGACCCATCTTGCAAATCATAGGTTTTACACATACTATTATTACTATGATCCATTTATACTCACAACATTTCTGACACCAAATGTGTAGAATTTTTTTATACCAACACCCAATTAGGAAATTTTTTGGAAACCAACTAGGTGTTAAATGACTCAATTCAATTTTGACACTAATTATCCAGAGTTCACATCACACCCCACAGATTAAGGACTCAGTCTCACAAGACTGCCCTCACTTCGGATGCCAATTGGAAAATCGAAGCCTTCCATTTTTCTGACCAACTGGCTACAAATCATTAAGTGCTCTCACGACACCTTCCTTGGGTATGACAATTTGTTAGAATAGCTGATGAAATGCAGGTAAGCACTTTACCTGCATTTACTGGCTTACAATAAAGGACTTATAAAGGATATAGATGAATAACCAAATGAAGAGGTTTATAGGTTGGGATCTGGAAATATCCTGATGGCAGGAGCTTCTGTCTCATGGAGTTAGGGTCATCCTCTTAGCACGTGGAAGCATTGATCAAACTGGAACCTGTCTGCACTGCATTCCTTCATTTAAGGCTTTTATATAAATTCCATTACATAGGCATGATTGATTAAATTATTGGCCTTTGGTAATTAGACATAATTATCAGACTCTTTCCCTAAAATTTCCAATTTTTAATGACATGGTTGCGTCCCCTGGCAACCAACTTTATTCTGAAGATATTCACTGTCTTCAAGTCACCAACTCAGTGTGATTAAAAAAAAGAAAAGCTGGTTATTAACACAAAAGAGGCTCCTATCTTCCCTAACACTCATAAAGATACATGAAGATTTTAGAAACTCTGTGCTTCTCAAGAACTAGGGAGAAAGGTTAAGTATATACTTCTTGTCATATCACAATATCTCCATCATTTAAATTAACATGTGGTTAAAGCAGGAAATATTTGCTCATACAAACCAGTTATATACTTGCATGTTAATATAGCGACTATGAGAATGTTGTCATATAATGAAAATCAAATGGAATTTAGGAACAGAGAAGACTCAGTAACATGGTGAAAAATTTGCCCCCTTAAGGATTATCAAGGTTTAGAGTAATGTGTTTAAAATAAATAAGAAAATGAAGATTGAATACATATTTTAGAATTATAAAGACAAAAATCTGAAAACAAGATATAACTAAAAATATTGGAAGAAAAATGAAAAAGAAATGTGACTATAAATAAATTGTCAAACTTCAAATAGGAGAGTTATTAAATAATATATAGAATTAATAAATCAATAAAGATAATTTTCTACCAAAAATCCCTCAATCAGAAAAAAGTAAATGTGTTTAGCTTGTGCATTTTGATTGAAGATCATAAGTGATGTAGTCATTGGCAGAATTGGCTACTTTTGTATTGAATTATTTTACTTTTCTGAAATAACAAATTATTTTTTAAAAATTACAAAATCCTTGTGCAAACTATCTAATAATATCCAAGTTAAAATTTATGTGACTCCTGACCTAGAGACAGAGAGAGAAGGGATAGTTTTCTATTTTACATGGCTTGCATTGTTCTGATTTTTTTTTTTTTTTTTTTTTTTTTGAGTTGGAGTCTCACTCTGTCGCCCAGACTGGAGTGCAGTGGCCGCTCCCGGCCACCGCAGCCTCGCTTGCTGGGCTCCGGCGATCCTTCCGCCTCAGCCTTCCGAGTAGCCGGAATTACAGGCATGGACTACCATGCCCGGCTAATTTTTTTTTTTTATTGTAGAGATGAGGTCTCGCCTGCCCAGGCCGGTCTCGAACCCGCGGGCTCAGGCCATCCACTCGCCTCAGCCTCCCAAAGGCGCGGGATTACAGGCTGAGCCACCGAGCCCGGCTAGTTCTGATTATTTTTTAAGTGACATTGTCAAACAATATTTTCAGCATTTAAAATACTGCATCCCATGTCAATTTATTTTTTTTTTCCAAACCCCATTTCACAATTGCTTTAGTTTCCACTATCACTTCCAATATCAAAATATTCCTCTGTGCCTTCAACTACTACCACATTTGACATTTCATTTTTAAAACAAATAGCTTCCCAATAACTTTAAAGAACATAGTGTTTCTGCCACCACTGCACAAGAGAAAGACAGTAATGCTGCAGGAGTGAGAGAAGCAGAAAAAGTTCTACGAGCAGTTTAAATCCTACTGTGTGTAATTTCCTAGCATGTGGTCAGTAAACATTTCAAATGTTGCCATGTTCTTAGACTCTCCAACTTTTTTTTTCTTTCTATATGAATTCTGTAATAAAAAATGTACCCTTTTGGGAAACTGTACATAAAGTTTGATCAGAAGTCATTATCAGGAAAACTGCCTTCCGTTTTATTAGTGTGTCAATGTCACCAAAGTAAATAGCTTTTACTTTTAAAGAGAATTGGTTTGCTGCCCCAACTTCAGTACAGTAGATCCTCCTGATGTTTGTAACTGAAACTAGTATTTAACATTTGAAATAGTAATGACAACTTTTAGCCTAAAATGATTAATGTCAAAACAGAAGATAGAAAAACCAAAAGCTCATGAATCAAATTATGATAACCATTTGATCTCAAATACATTCTGTAAATAAAGTCTTATTTAAGGATAATGTTAATCTTTTTAATATAAAAGTTATTTGAAACATAAACTATGATTTTTTTAAAGTAAACTATGCTTTTTATGACATACACAAGGACTGGGATAGTAACTCATGAGACTAAATTCCAGTCTAATATTTGTCATCACTACGTACTGTGACCTTATACTCTTCACTGCTCTTACTCTGTCCCAAGGTTTAATTCTCTGAAAAAACACAACTAATTTAATATACATGCATAAGCTTAGAAAAGAATGATATAAAACAACAAGAAATTTTTTCTGAGCTCATAATACTCAGACCCACTCCAACTCCTTAGAGAAAATCATAATTAAGCTCTCCAAGTATAATTCTTCTCATGGTTACCTTCATAAGGATAAATGATGCATTTATATCTCTATTTATGGATGCATCAACTATAGAAACAAGAACTGATAGTTCAGACTGAAAAAGCACACAATATACAATACCCCATACATTACCTCTACCTTTCTCCTATCTAACCAATGCTCAATTTTTTAAATGATATATTTCAGTTATTTTTAAGTTGTTTTTATTATAGCAAATGATTTTTCCCTCCTCGACTTCTATGTCCTAATTTTTATTAGTTATATTTTTACATTCAACATAAAGTGATTTATAATACTTGCATTGGTTTTTATTTTTAGAGTGTAGATACAGCTCTCCATTTAACTGCATAACATATGCTGTGGTTTCCCAGCCCTATGCATATCTCTTCTGCCCATCTGGAAGTTCATCTGTAGATGCAATAGAAATTTTGTGTATGCTAAAGGTTTCTCTTCTCAAGAGCCTGTATCTCTCTCTGTTTCTCTTTCTGGGAGTGTTCTCCAGAGCTGTAAAGTCTCCCTCAGACCACAGAGAAGGTAGCATGGAAGCTCTGGTTTTTCATATGTCCAGGGACAATCTTTACTTAGTCAACAAAATGTGGGAGTGTGTGGATATGTCACCCAAAGAATTTACTCCCAGTGAAAAAAGGTCTGAACTGTGCTCTACATTTTTCCTCCAAGAGTCTCCAGCGGGATTAATCCAGGGGTCATAGGAGTGACACTTGCATTCATCCTCCTTGGTTGTGTTTTCTCCTCTCATTGTCTCACTTTTCCTACTCCCTCAATTGCTCTTCCTGGAATCTGGTCCCACATAGACAACATTCAACCAAGGTTTTGTGTCTGGGTCTATTTTCTAAGAAATTTGACTAGGAAAATATGCTAATACTCGATCTCTAAATTAATTTTTAAAATTGAAAACAAAGTAAACACACTTACACGTGGTACAGGACCACATATTATTGTTTGTTATTATAACTACAAATTAGGAAATAAAATATTTTGATTAAAATGCATTTGTTTGAGGATAATCTTTTATTTTAACACTGTGGGGTACAAGTGAGGATTTGCTAAATAAGTAGGCTGCATGCAGGTAAAGTTTGGGCTTCTAGCTGGACCGCTCTCTCCCTGGTAGTGAACCAGGTACCCACTGTGTTGCCATACATTCCTCTCCTTCCTTCACTCCCTTAGTGGTATCCAATGTCTGCCGGTCCCACCCTTGTGCTAGTGTGTCGAGTGACGAGTGTTCAGGGCCCACTTATGAATGAGAACATGTGGTATTCAGTTCTTTAGGATACTGATAGTTCACCTAGTATGACAGTCTCCAGCTGCATCCAAGGTGCTACAAAGGTCACTATTTTGTTCTTCCTTATGCCTGCATAATACCTCGTCATGTATATGTACCATATTTTCTTTATCCAGTTCACTTTTGATGGGCATCTGGATTAGTTTTATATTTTTGCTAGTGCGAATGACGCAGCGATAAACATGTGTGCAGGTGAATTTTTGGTGGAGGGGTTGATGTTTTTCTGGGTGAGTTTTTGATGTTTTTCCGGGTATCTTCTCAGAAGTGGGATTGCTGGATCATAAGGAAACTCAATTTTTAATTCTTTGAGAAAACATCACACTGTTTTCCATAGAGGTTAAACTGGCTTTCATTCCCACCAACAGTGTAGAAGCTTTCCCTTTTCTCTGGAGCCATGCCAGCATCTATTTTGACTTATTAATAATAGCGATCCTTACCAGTGTGAGGTGGTAGCCCATTGTAGTTTTGATTTGCATTTATCTGATGATTAGTGAGGCTGATAATTTTTTCATGTTTGTTGGCTCCTTGTATGTCATCCTTTGTGAAGTGTCTGTTAATGTCCTTTGTCCACTTTTTAATGTGACTGTTTTTTTTCTTGCAGTTCATTTGAGTTCCTTGTAGATCATGGATGTTAGGCCTCTGTCAGATGCCTAGTTTGCAAATATTTGTTCCCATTCTGTCAGTCTTTACTCTTGATGATTTCTTTTGCTATGCAAAAGCTTTTCAGGTTGATAAGGTTCCACCTGTCTAGCTTAGCTTTTTGGAAATTGCTTTTGAGGATTTGGTCATGAATTCATTGTCTGTTCCAATGTCCAAAATGGTGTACTCTACGTTTTCTTCTAAGATTCTTATAGTTTAAGGTCTTTGATCATTTAAAACCTGGATCCACTTTCAGGTTTTTTTTTTTTTTTGTATATTGTGATAGGTAGGGGTCAGTTTCATTCTTCTGCTTGTGGCTAGCCAGTTTTCTCAGCACAATTTGCTAAATATGATTTCCTTTCCCCAGTGTTTGTTGTTGATAACTTTGTCAAAGATGAGTTGGTTGAAGGACTGTGTTTTTGGTTTTTTTTCCCTCTGGAATCTCCATCCTCTTCCATGGGTCTACGTGCCTATTCCTGTACCAATGCCATGCCATCTTGGCTACCGTAGTCTTGTAATATAGTTTAAAGTCCGGTGATATCCTTTGTTCCTTTTGCTGAGGATCGCTTTGACTATTTATGACCTTTATGCTTCCATATAAATTTCTATATTCTAGGCCTGTGAAAAATGATGTTGGCAATTTGATGGGTAATGCATTGATTCTGCAAATTACCTGGTAGGATGGACCTCGATGATATTGATTCTTCCAATCCATGATCATGGGATATTTTTTCCTTTGATTGTATCATCCTTAATTTCTTTGAACAGTGTTTGTAGTTCTCTGTAATGGTCTTTCACTTTTCTGGTTAAGTGGATGCCAAGGTATTTAAATTTCATTTCAAGCTATTGTGACTGAGATTGTGTTTTTTTTATTTGGTTCTCAGCCTGCTTGTTGTTGGTATATAGAAATGTAACTGTCTTTTGCATGTTGATTTTGTAACCCACGACTTTACCAAAGTTCTTTATCGGTGCCAGGAAGTTTTTAACATACCTCTAGGGTTTTCTAGGTATAGAATCATATCATCCACAGAGAAGAATAACATATCTTACTCTTTTCCTATTTGGATTCCTCTGATTTCTTTCTTTTGCCTGATTGCTGTGGCTAAAACTTCCAGTACGATGTTGAACAAGAGGGGTGAGAGTGGGCTTTCTTTTCTTGTTTCAGTTCTTATGGGAAGTGTTTCCAGCTTCTGCTCATTAAGCACAATGTTGACTGCAGGTTTGTCATAAATAACACTTATTATTTTGAGGAATTTTTCTTCTATGCCTAGGTGTTCAAGGGTTTTTTATCAAGAAGGAACGCTGGATTTTGTTGAATGTTTTTTCTGCATCGATTGAGGTAATCATGTGGTTCTTGGTTTTACACCTGTTAATGTGCTGAATTATACTATGGTCTTGTGAATGCTGAACCACTCATGAATCCCAGGAATGAAGCCCATCTGGTTGTAATGGATGATCTTGAAATGTGTTGTTAAATATGATTTGCTAGAGTCTTGTTGAGAATTTTTGAATCTATGTTCATCAGGAAAATTGACTTGCAATTTTCCTTCCTTGTTGCATATTTGCCAGCTTAGGATATCAGGATGATATTAGCTTCATAAAATGAGCTAGCAAGAATTTCTTCCTACTTGATTGCCTGGAATATTTTCAATAAGATTGGTATCAGCTCTTCCTTGTATGTCTTGTAGAATTTAGCTGAGACGTCATGTAGTCCAGGACTTTTTTTTTTGGCAGGGAGATTTCTTATAACTGAGTTGATTTTCTGTATTTTTATTGATCTGTTTAGGGTTCAATTTCTTTTTGTTTCAAACTCAGGAGGTTGTGTGATTGTAGGATATTGAGGATAATCTTTTAAAACTTAAGGATTATGAATCTCTTTAAAACATTTCTTTTGCTTTGCTCAAGTTCTATGAATTTTTTTATGACATGATGGTCTATTTTTTTTTTTTTTTGAGTTGGTGTCTCACTCTGTCACCCAGACTGGAGTGCAGTGGCCACTCCTGGCCACCGCAGCCTCGACCTGCTGGGCTCCAGCGATCCTTCCGCCTCAGCCTTCCAAGTAGCTGGAACTACAGGCGCGCGCTACCATGCCCCGCTAATTTTTTTGATTTATTGTAGAGATGAGGTCTCGCCAAGTTGCCCAGGTGGGTCTCGAACCCGCGGGCTCAGGCAATCCACTCACCTCCGCCTCCCAAAGGCACGGGATTACAGGCTGAGCCACCAAGCCCGGCTTGATGGTATATTTTTAAACAACAATATATTTAAACATCTTGCTAATAGATGAGGAAAACAATCCAAAAAATCTTTTTATAGTATTTTCAAGGCAAAGAAAAAAAGAATGAGAATTATAAACTACTTTACCTACAGTCATAAAAAAGTACTAATGAAACTGGGAAACAGGATATACCAAAGCCATTGACTACTTGTCCAGGGATTTTCTTTTTTTTTTTTTTTAATTTAACGTTTTTTGGGGAGAGCAACTTACAATAATTAGTTATATGGAAGAATTGTGTGTGATCAGTTATGAAGTTCTTTAAATTTACTATTTAAGTTAGGTTTGGAAATACCCTCTCAGATGAACTCCAAATAAGTTTTATTTTTGTTCAATTAGAAAACACTAGAACATCTTTCTGATTTAAAGGGAAGGAGTAAAAGAATGTTAGGTATAAAATATGTCGCATAATTATGGACATAAGTCTGCTCTCACAATATGCAGAGCAACCTAGACATACATTTTATCATAGCATTTACTACAAAAAGTAGAGAAAAACAGCAGGTAGCATATTAGGACTTTGACACCTTCTGACCCACTGCCCTCTGCGTTGATACAGAGTGCATTAATTTGGATGAACTTTAGAGGTGGAGAAGGTTCCTGGAGCCTTATCTTAACCATTCTCTTTAGTTTCTTTCAGGAAAAATGAACTGAGTTGACTTTTTGCTTTTATGTTCCACAAGATTTTCTATACAACTGTAAAATGTGCTTATAGAGAGATGTATTGATTTTGTAAAAGGAGCAGTTATATAATTGCTGCCTATAGTATTTGGAAGAGGTATTTTTTAAAAAAAACTCTCATTTCATTTATTTTGCATTTGATGTAAATTACCAGTCAGGAGTAAATGTCATTGCCTTGTGAAATTCACCAGGGATGGTAGCCCAGTACACTATTACAAGGTTCATCCCATTTTTCTTCTTTTTTTAGTTGGAGTCTCCCTGGAGTGCAGTTCATGCTCACGGTCACCAAAGCCTCAGCCTGCTGGGCTCAGGCAATCCTTCCACCTCAGCCTTCCTAGTATCTGGGACTACAGGCACGTACCACCATCCCAGTTAACTTATTTTGATTTATTGTAGAGATAAAGTCTCGCCAAGTTGCCCGGGCTGACCTCGAACCCATGGGCTCAGGCAATCCTCTCACCTCAGTCTCTCAAAGTTCTGGAATTATAGCTGTGAGTCACCAAGCCCAGCCCCCATTTATCATAATGACAACAGTAGTCATACTATGTGGTTTTTTTCTTTGAATAATAGTAACTTACAGGATTGATAATATTTTAGTATGTGATAAATTTTAAAATAAATACTTGTTTGCTTGTTTCATACATTTAGTAGATAAAGTCTTTGAGGACAGATATTAGGCTATCTTTTGCTTCTGTGAGCCTGAACATAGTTGCCTTAAAAAATAGTTGGTGTTTAATATTTTTTGGCCAGAAAGATACTTGCAAATTCTTGGCAGTCAAATATCAGAGATAATTTAAGACAACAACTTTCAATTTCTTTTGTTCCTCTTATTTGAAAAATTTTCCTCCCGTGGTTGGTAATACTCCACCCACACTCAAAGACTTCAGTGATTTCTTCCCCTCAGAACCAGCTGAGAATTTTTGAGCATATACTAGTGTCTTGGCCCAAACCTTTACGAATTAAAATAGAATTTCTGGGCTGGGAGCAGTGGCTCAAGTCTGTATCCCAGCACTTTGGGAGGTCGAGGCAAGAGGATTGCCTGAGTTCAGGGGTTCAAGATCAGCCTGGGCAACTTGGGGATACCTTGTCTCTACAATAAATTAAAAAATAAGCTGGGCATGGTAGCACACCTATAGTTCCGCTATTTGGAAGACTGAGGCAGAAGAACTGCCTAAGCCCAGCAGGTGGAGGCTGCAGTGGCTGTGAGCTTGCCAATGTACTCCAGCCTGGGTGACAGAGTGAAACTGACTGAAAAAAAAAAAAAAAAAACAGAACTTCTGGAAGTATTTTCTGGATACATTTTATATTTTTATATCTCCGTAGTTAATTGTAACATATAACCAGAGCCAGGAATCACTGATATACACAATTATTTAAGATTCACACAATCCAACTCTACCTCTTAAAAAATTATAAATTTTATAAAGTATATAGTTATGAAAGATTATAAAAAGAATTTTAAAATTTCTTTACATTCTCAGCTTTTATTGTACATTTTTTTGCTCCTGAAATTTTTCTGCTCATTGGTAGACATGGTAGAAGCTGCCTTTATTAGGGGTTTTGAATGAATGCTCATTGCTCTAAGTAATGTATACTTATTATTCCATTTTACAGTTGTTATTTTCTGTAGTGTATAGGTATAGCGTATTTGAGAGAGTTAAATATACAAGATAAAACAGTTAAATATTTTGTGATGCTTTGAGGATTTTAATTTTGTTTTCGTACTCTTTGATTGTTTCTTAGGTGTCAATTCCACAAATAATTCCTGAGTCTTTCTGTCACTAAAAAGTCTTCACTGTTCTTCAGTTGTGCACTTAATAAGAAAAAAAAGAAATAATTGGTGACCTCTTTGTTTAATTTTAGTCACTAACTGCAAAAAGTTTTCATTTCACTGTTCTTCAATTGCGCACTTAATAAGAAAAAAAGAAATAATTAGTGACTCACTCTCTCTTTAATTTTGTTACATTATGTGTACATTGACTGTTAAATCTGGGATACCCCATTTTTGCTCCGAATTATTTCAGTTCTTTTTGAAATATAGAAACAATAGGAAAGTGAGATTCAGAGATAGTAAATGACTTGCCCAAAGTCACAAAGCTTGTAATTGGCGAGACAGAATTGAATGTAAGCATGTGTGTCCTAAGTTTTCTTTATTATTCTTAATTAATCACTCATATATGTATACAATACTGTATACAACAATCAGTAGTCATTTCACTATGCATTTTAATAAAATCTAGTATTTGGGACCATAATTGATTCAATTTCATAGAAAAATGAAATATTACATGTCATTAATGCCCATAGGAAGATCTCCCAGATTCCATTCACATCCCTTTCTTTCTTCCTCTTCATCAATACCTAATTTTCTAAATGTTTCATGTATTGTTTTACTACAAAATAACTATTAAAGTAATGCATATTATTTGAATTTATAAAGATTTCCATCTTGTCTTAAAACTTTACCTCTAATTTTATTTACACACTTAAGACTTCAGCACTTTAGCAAATGTAACTCCCCATTGAATAGTACTCACTATTTTTGCTTTTGCTCTACCCTGAAGTTTAGCCAAAATATTTGACCCAGTTTTCATATACAATGTTTAAATTCATCATCATAACATCTTCAGTATAAGCTCAATATTAAATTACGATTGTATTGGATGCTAACAAATCTTGATTCTCTTATTTCAACCATTTTAATGACAATAAAAAGTGTTATTTCTCATATCAACAATTTTCAGCTGGGCTCAGTGGCTCAGCCTGTAATCCTGTGCTTTTGGGAGGCTGAGGTAAGTGGATTGCCTGAGCCCACGGGTTCGAGACCCGCCTGGGCAGCAAGACGTCATCTCTACAATAAATCAAAAAATCAGCCGGGTGTGGTAGCGCGCGCCTGTAATTCCAGCTACTCGGAAGGCTGAGGTGGAAGGATCGCCGGAGCCCAGCAGGTCGAGGCTGCGGTGGCCGGAAGCGGCCACTGCACTCCAGTCTGGGCGACAGAGTGAGACTCCAACTCAAAAACAACAACAACAACAACAAAAATTTCTTTTTTTAGCCTCTTTATTGAGGTATGACTGACACAAAAAAACTGCACACATTTAATTTATGAGACTTGGTGAGTTTGGAGATAAGTATATCCCTGTGATGTTATTGCCCAAACCTATGCTATAAACAAATCCATTACCTCCAAAGGTGTTTTTCCTAATTATCATCATTATTTATGATAAAAACACTGGTAAGATGTATCCTCTTAGCAAATTTTTAATTATACAATACTGCATTGTTAACTATAGGCACCATGTTGCACGGTAGATCTCTAGAACTTATTCATCTTGTGTAACTGAAACTTTGTAACTTTTGACTAATAACTCTCTGTTTCCCCTTTATCTCACCACAGGCAAACACCATTCTACTTTCTGCTTCTAGGAATTTGATTATTTTAGATTCTTCATGTAAGTGGTATCACATAGTATTTGCCCTTTTGTGTCTGGCTCATTTCACTTATTATAATGCCCTCCATATTTTCTTTATTTCTTACCATGGCTCTGGGTGCTCTTTTTGTAATATGAAAGTTAATATTTTGGTCACTCTGGCTTATCCTGATCTCAGTGCTTCTGTTGGGACTATCACATCTATCTGAATCATGCATTCATCTTATCCCTTAACAGAAGTATGTCTATTATTTGCTGTGTTATTTTAAAAAAACAAAGTACAAATGGCTAAATAATTTGAGAATTCTGAGTCTGTTTTCATATTTGGGAGGACATTTATATAGATTAACACTTCAATGTGTTGTAAAAGGTCAAGTTAGCTAGTTTTCAGCGGCAAATTACCAACTCTGCTAGAAGTACTCTGAACTCTGATTTAACTTATTTGCTTATGTTATTCTATTCCAGGACACATTTCTTTTTCCTCAGAGAAGAGAGAATTTGTATAAACTCTGTCCTTTATAGAACAAGTTTGCTTATGCTTTTGGAACTGAATATAGTCGCCTTTCAAAATCTATTTCCATTACTCTGGAAGTACAAAATTACAACATATTGAAACATACGCAGGCTTTTAGGTACTTACTTGGTATTCATGATATTTGATTTTTCTCTATCGTTGTCTTCCGTAACAAAGAGGAAATAGATAGATGATAGACTAAATAGATAGATTGATAGATAAATAGATGTCAGTTAAGGAGATTGGAATGACAATTAGAATACTCATCATATCCTAAGTTTACTTCTTAGAATATGATGTTAATATGATCATATTATATTTCTGGAGTGAGGAATCTGAAAAATAAAGCACAAGTCTAAAGTACTAGCAACAGTAAATGTCAATTGTTACACACTTCTGGGCTCCTTCAGGCAAATGTCTAACTATTGAGCTACTTTTTTCCTTGCTAGAAAAATAGAAATATTGTTTTAAGTAGTGATTATGGTCACTAGGCATTCTAAATGAGCTGAAAAGGGACACCATGTCTTATAATTCTGTATAAGCAAAATTGTGCATTGGCTTGATAAAAGATTCATTAAGATGTTTTAATTGCCGGGCACAGTGGCTCAAGTCTGTAATCCCAGCAATTTGGGAGGCCAAGTCTAGAGGATTGCCTGAGCCCAGGGGTTCGAGACCAGCCTGGACAACTTGTGGAGACCTTGTCTCTACAACAATCCAAAAAAATTATCTGGGCGTGATGGCGTGCACCTGTAGTTCCAGTTACTTGGAAGGCTGAGGTAGAAGGATTGCCTGAGCCCAGCAGGTCGATGCTACTGTGGTGGCTGTGAGTATGCCACTTTACTCCAGCCTGGGCGACTGGATGAGACTCCAACTTAAAAAAAAAAAAAAAATACACACGCACACACACACACACACATGCACACACTAATAAGTGGAAAGCAATTTTTTTCAAAGTCCTGAGGTTTTTGATAGTGACACATTCTATGCTGAAATCAATAATATTTTTTAAAATTTAAGCTGAAATGCTATCAAAGTGTTAATTCCGTATTGGTGATAGAATAATGCATTGGGATAAGGTGAAGGAAGAACAGAAAAGCCTCTTGTAAGATGAATATTTTAATGCTGTACTGCTGATTCCAAATGAGAAATGATATCCCAAGGCATTCAAGTCTCAGTTTCCTAGGGAAATTTACTTTATTGTTTTATGTTTTGATATTTATATTTGTTTATTGGCTGATTGATTTTTTCAGAAATAGGATTACAAAAGTTAAGAAACAATGATAATGACAGCACCGAGGCAGCACTGGGCTGGGTCACATTATTTTTCTGTTCTCTATGTCAGATTAGCCAGCAGGCCACCTGCAGTACCAGGAGGCAAAATGATGTTGTACACACTTCATAAAGAAGACACTGGAGACAAGGAAGGCCCTTGGTGTTTGGCGAAGCAGCAGTCATGTAATTGGATCCAGCTGCTGACGACGCTAATGCACTCTCAATGACAGGACGTAATGGAAGCACATCTGTGCTGGCCTGCTGACTCGATCAGATCAAGAGAATGTTGGTCAGTTTTCTGAACGTGACTCAGAGACAAAATTGGGTTTTTTTGAAAATTTCCATTCGTCTTATGGCAAGGCAGAAAAAAATCTACTGTTGTATGAAAAAGAACAAATGTGTTATGTTTATTAATAGGCTATCTTAGCACACATCTCATGCTCCACCAATTGTTTTGTTAAATCAATATGTTCTTTTTTAAAATTTTTGAAATTGACTTACTTATTCACCATAAGGTATTTTTTTCCTCATTCACATTTTCTTTTCTTTTTATCTTTTCAATAAGATAGTATAGCAAAGTTATAGTATAGGCTTGTCGTCTGGCTGCCTCGATTTACATCTCTTATATTAGTCCCTATGCCCTTATGAAATGTATTTAGCTTCTCTGTGTCATTGTGTCTTTGTCTGTAAAATGAAGTTTATAGACTTTTTGCATTAAGTATTATGTGTTTATGTCTATGAAGTGCTTAGCAGCATCTCAGTTGCATGGTACAAGCTCATTTCACATAGGTGCATACATTGTCATTAGCTTTGTAGTGTTAGGACTAAGTATTTCAGCCTTGATTTTTTTCTTTGAGGTTTCTATTTGAAAAAAGTTGAGTAAAGAAGGATCATACAAATAAATAAGTCCAGTGTCTGAACTCCTGAGCTACTGGACTTTTTTAGGAATGGTTGTCACTGGTTAAAGAAGAGTGTAAATTTCTCATATACTCTTTTCTGTAATTTCTATTTGTCCCTTTAGGGATACTGCCTTACACACCTCTATGTTATTGAAATGTCTTCATACTACCTTTCTCACTCATATTTCCTTGATATCTACTCTCAGAACTTTAAATCATCCTGAATTAGATATGGATCTGATGATGGCTTAAATGTGTCATGGGGTTACCAACCCTTTAAAAGTATAAAGTATCAAATGAGAGGATTGAGTCAGATGCCTCTTATAGGGCGTCATAAATTCTGAAAGGTATTGGACTATAATCCATGTATTGCTTACACATGTCTGACCTACTGCTGTGACTGAACCTACTAATTAGGCATCTTTGCATGAACATATTAGAAGCTGCTCCATTGCTACAGGGTGTACAGTTAGCTAACTCTTAAGAAGAATGCAAGACAAAGTGTAAGGTGAGTTGTTTCTTTTTTCCTTTTATATCAGTGTGCTTTTCTTACTCCCTCAGATATCTGATGAGATATTTATAATTATAAACCATCTCTCCATTTTAATCCTCTTTTATCATCTTCTTATATAATAGCTACTTTGAGAATTGAGATTTATTGTTTTTCATACTCTAATTTGTGTTTACTCTCAGTTATTCCTCAGCACAACTTGATAGAGCTTCTATGGTTTAGAATATGGTTTTCTACCAAGGAGAAAGAATTACCCAACCAATAGGAAATAATATTTGTACAACATTATTCATCTTTCCAACTTTCCCTTGAAAATCTTTCATTTGAGCCAGACACAGTGGCTTACACCTATAATCCTAGCACTTTGGGAGGCCAAAGTGAAAAGATTGCCTGAGCCTATGGGTTGGAGCCCCACAAGGGCAATTTGGTGAGACCTTATCTCTACAATAGATCAAAAAATTAGCCAGACGTGGTGGCACATGCCTGTAGTTCCAGTTACTTGCGAGGCTGAAGTGGAAGGATCACCTGAGCCCAACAAGGGCTCAAGGCTGCATTGGGTGTGAGCTAACTACTGCATTCCAGCCTGGGCAACAGAGTGAGACTCCTCCAAAAAAGAAAAAAAAAAAAGCAAACCTTTCATTCTGAGTTCATGCCAACATGGGAACTCCTCATGCTCAGGCTAGGTGGAAGTTACTTTTGTTTGCCCAAAGTACTCTGCCCTACTTAGCAGATACAAGAATAACCTGGTGTTGACACACTTTAGAAATTACCTATATGAATAAGTGTAGATTTTATTAATCAACTAGAAACTACAAAATCAAGAAGAATGTCTTGCATCTAGTTACCATTTTAAATAAATTACATGCTGGGCAAAAAATGTCATAGATGAAAGGATTTACCATTTAACTAATTCAATAACCTTCTCAAATGAGCAAGTTGAGGCTCAGACTTTTAAAGTAAAATTAAGGATTTTTTTTAACCTACAGCAAGAGACCACTTTGAAAAAAATTAATGAATAGAATAAGGAATGAATACCATTATATTGCACTATCATATTCCTTTAGGAAGTTTGAATTAGATCTCCCTCTTTTTTATTATTTTATCACAATCAGTACATTCCTCTCCTCCAAATGAGTTTCGTTAGAAATAAATTATCCATGGAACTCATGTGTATATAGTAGCTAAATCTCTATTCGGTTAATTCTTCCCAGACATCTGATGTCAAATTAGGTCAGGTGAGTAATAATTGGGTCTAATTATCTTTTTTCATAAGCTGTTAATGCCTTTACCTGGAGCCAAATAGAAGACTGTTGATAAATTTGACTGCCTGTGTGAATATATGGTGTCAGCAAGAGAAGTAACAGTGATCTTTTCACTAAAATATATGAAAATATAAAATTTAGTTTTCTTTCTGTCCAAAAATAAACCAACCTGATTCCCGAAACAACCAACCTGGCCTTGATTCCCTGGTATTAATAACAAAGTCATAATGTGGCTGTTTTAAGAAATATAAATATAATAAATATATATAGATAGGTCTCTCTCTATATATATCCCTTATTATATTTTATTAATATAATATAAAAATAAAATTTATATTTATATAAAAGTAGAATTTAGAGTATTTTATCATCAAGAATAAATTTCCCTGGACATGATGGTTATTTGCAGTCTGAGAAGCAATATAGCTTATAAGTAATATAAACGAGATTATAGTCACTCAGGACACATTCAATGTATGGGATAAATCTGTAAGGAACTAATACCAGTTCCATTTTTCAGGAAAAATACCTTTCCACAAACCTGTTGTATTGTGCTGCAAGTATTAACAACTTTCCCCAACTAGATTAAATACAAATAGAAACAGGTAAGAGATGTGGAACTATTAGAAAGATGATGGAACAGTTAGAAAGACCCTCAACTGATTGAAATCCAAGAAGGCTTACCAATCAAACATTTGTGATTCCTTTTCAGTCATTTTTTTTCTCACTTACTTTTTTTCAAATTTAAAATTTTGACCCAATTTAGGTGAAGTATATATTTTGGAAGAATTACCTATAATAAAGGCAAAGTTATGATATCTGCAATCCCACCTACAAAGATTACCTCCAGACAAGAGGGGCTGTTTTTAATGTAGATTGTTAACCCCAAGAGTGGCTCATCTCAGATACCCTGATTATGTTTAACAGTGGCAGTAAAGACAACATCCTGAAATGAAATGGAAGCTGGGACAACTATGAATAATTCTAAAACCAGTTTTTGGTGTCATAATGTTTTCTCTCAGTTCACATTTTAACTGAATCTGAATGACCTTTCATTCAGAAATTTTGATAATGTAGTACAACATTAAAAAAAAATATGATGCCAGTCTTACCACCTATAATGTGCCTACTTAAACATAAGATTCTGTCTTTAACACCTTATTTGTATGGTGCTGAGATGATCTGGAAGAATAAGCAGTTCCCATATTTTAATAGTTTATAACTATACATATTTTACTCATGGGTTTGATAGTTTGGTTGGCCTTAGAATCAGATCAGGTGCATGTATCTCTTATTTTATAACCTGTGCTAAAGGAGGTAACTGGGGCATGTTCTTCTCAGGGTGTGTGGTGGAACACAAGAGGGTAAGACCAATAATACAAGCACATTTGAAGCCTATAGTTTAGAGGTACAATATCTCTGATCACATTATGTTGGAAAAAGATAAGTATTCTATACAAATTTATATTCAGTTGGGTAGTGCTATAGCTTGAGTTTTGTTCCCTCCAAAACTCATGGTAAAATTTAACTACCATTTTAACAGTATCAGCAGGTGGGACTTTTTAGAAGTGATTAGGCCATAAAACCACCACTCTCATTTCTGGGATTAGTGCCATATTTAAGGATGTGTTCTGCTCTCTTTCTCTCTCACTTTCTGCCATCTGATGACACAACAAGAAGACCCTCTGCAGATGTCAAATCCTTGATGTTGGACTTTACAGTCTCCAGAAATGTGGCCCTTAAATTCCTGTTTATTATAAATTATCCAGTCTCAGATATTCTCCTATTACAGCACAAAACAGCCTAAGATGGTAGGGAAAAATTTATACCCTGAGTTACTCATGGTAAGAGTGAGGAGAAAAGAAAAATTGTCACCAAGTAATATTAATCTATCACAATAGAAAAAATAGACTAACTGCCAAACAGAGTCAGTGTATGATCAGACAACACACTTTTGAATGAAATACTACCCAAAAGGTGTAAAAAATTCAGCTGAGAGGCATAATTGTTGTGTCCAGAGTGTGAGAAAAACATTGCAAACATGCAGAGTCAGATTATGAATCCCTTAATGAGCTGGCGACTGAGAGAGGGGCTTATGCCTCCAAAAAGCTCAGCCCCTAATGAAGTGGGGAAAGGATTTATAAAGGCACAAACTGCTGAATAAGCTACATAGCATGGGGTGCAAACATAAGGTACATTAAGTTACATGGCATAAAGCATGAGCATAAAAGCCACTAATATCAAAAAGCAAAATGTGCAAATGTATATAAAAAAATGTGGAAATTGTGGTTAAGGAGTTTCCAATAATTGGGGAAACCAAGGGTGTAGGCTCTTAGTTATGAAAACCAAGGGTGTAGGCTCTTAATTACAGGAAAATTACAACCTGATTACTGAAAAGCTATGTAGGGGGTCATTTTTAGGTTAAGGCAGCTAAAACAGCTAATATGGAGAATCTGTTACAATGTGGGGTTGCTTATAAGTTTTACAGGTACTTCATTCCCCCTTTTACTTGTTCATGAGTTAAACTGTTGACTCATGAATCATGGGCAAAGGGCCATAAGTTCCAACATATATGAGTTTTACAGAAGTAATTCGCTGCTTAACAAATTGAATAAATCAATTGATTATACAAGGCCCTATAAGCAAACCTAGGAGGAGGAGACTTATACGGCCAGCTAGACTGGTGATGAGTTGTTAGCCAAGGGTTCCAATCAAACATAGATTGGAACCAGGAGTTGCAACTGTCCAAGTCTTTTTGATGTCTGTCTGTTTTCTTGGACCTTCCAGGGGATATTTTTAATGATTCCTGATTTGTTTGCCTAAAAACAGCAAGTTTCTCCAAGAACGACACAGAGCCCTCCTTTAGATAGGAATAGCAAGTCCAAGCCCCTATAATTTTGGAAGACAACCTCTGCTAAGCATTCACCTGGTCATGGAGTTGGTTTATAACAGATTGCATGTAATTTAAGTCAGAATTAATGTCTTGTGTGAAATCAGTTAGTGCTAAATCTCCACGGACTAAGGCGGTGGTGCTGAGTGCAGCTGTTTCAGCGACGCTTAACCTGATTAAGGCAGGTGCTAATAAAGGGGCAACATGTTTCTGACGAGTTGCCAGAAGAACAGGGGGATTAAATAAGTTTCCTTCAGGACCAGTATAAGCATATTTCTGGGGAAGTGGATAGACCATAATACATAAAATAGACTTAACGCTTAACATTTCAGTAGTAACCCAAGTTATAAGACTGGTAGGACAAACAAACTAGTATTGGCAAGGGCTGCATAGGCCATGGATTCATTTACAGTTATAATAAGAGGCATATTGCAAATATTAAAAAATGGAGAAGCCATTAAGTTGAAATCTAGAGTTTTTAGACAAGAGGCAGTTCCAGTTACATCTCCTATAGTGACATGAACTGTTTTTGGGGAAGAACATGCAGTTTTGTCAGTGCTGCTGACAACAGGAGTATTGACCCCTAGGCCTATATAATAAGGAGAACTTGATTTTAAGTAGAGCCAACAACCTGCAGCTAACTGTGGTCAGAAATTGTTAAGCACACGATGCATGTAAGGTAACATGGGAAAAAGACTCAGGGGGAGACGAGCTAGGTTTGAAAATGGTTGAGATCGCCTCGGGAGTTGCTGAGGTGAGCTCGGGCTACCAGCTCGGTTAGCAGAAGGCATAGGCTGAGGTGGAGGCTGGTGGTAACCAAACATAGAATCTTTAGCTCTGCCAACAGCCCTATTGGCTGAGCCACAGTTTTGTAGGTAAGCGTGAGCCCTTGGATAGTGAACAAGGCGCCATGGTCATAGCCACACATGTAGAGTTGTATTCCCCAGTTATTTCCTGTTCTTCAAGAACAATGGAGAGGATCAGTAACCTTTATATATGTAGGTTGTTCTGGGCCAGTTGTTGGCCAAATGGTAATTTGAGATGTGTCATCAGGTCCCCCACTGTAAGTTGCAATAGTTACATATTTCCAGTGTGGACAGAAGAAGTAGCCAGCCTGATTACATTACTGGTCAATAGGGTTACTGGGGCAAAGGTAAAAATCTACATTTCTTATATAACAAGGAGTTGCCCAGTCTGTACAAGATTCAGTATGGTAACCATTTTGTGCAGGTGCTAAGTTGATTATTCCAACTATTCAGCTAGACATTTTTTTTTTATGTTTACTAATTTGGGAAGGTTTGCCTTAAAATGAACCAGAGCTGAGTCATGGGTCCAATTTTGGATAGCTAAAACCTTTCCTGATGTAAAAGATGTCAAAGAGAAGGTGAAGACTGTATGGTAAGCCATTAGGAAAGAGGGAAAACAGACTATGAGATAACACCAAACCAAGAATGAGAAAGTCTTAGCTTGTGGTGACTGGTTCCAGGGATGGTAATTCATCTCTGGTCGGAGCAGGATGCTGAACTTGGGTGATGATTTTGAGGGGGTTATTAGAGTCCTTTTGTACAGTCCAAAGATCCGAGGGTTGTGTGTTGTCATTAAAGTCGTTGAACTCAGTTTTCTTGACCTGTGAGTAGTGAATTCAAGTTGGAATCCCATCAACCTTGAGTGCCATTGGGGTGGTGAGGATGACATTGTAGGGTCCTTTCCATATTGGGGCCAGTCCTTCTTTCTGGAACTTCTTGATGTATACTAGGTCTCCAGGCTGGAATGGGTGGCACTGTGTGGACAATAGGGTAGGCAGAACAGCATGGACTTTGGAATGGACAGTAACCTGGACCTGTTGGGAGCACTGAAGATACTTTAACAGAGATTGATTAGTAATTTCTTCAAGAATGAGATCTCATAGCCAGGGCAACAAGGGAGCAGGTCTACCAAACATAATTTCATATGTAGTAATTCCACCCTTATAGGGGTTTACCGGGCCAGAGATAAAAGGTTTACCCATTTTTCACTGGTTTCTATTATTAATTTAGTCAAAGTAGAATTTAAAGTCTGGTTCATGCGTTCAACCTGTCCAGAACTTTGTGGTTGGTAGGCACAATGTAATTCCCAGTTGATATTTAGTGCTTTGCTGACCAGTTGGACTATGGACGAGACGAAGGCTGGGCCATTATCAGAGCCAAAAGAGAGGGGGATTTTATTTAATAAAAACCTTTTAACCTAAGTGTGGTTTCAATTTTAGTGGCAAAAGCTTCTACCCATTCAGAAAAGTATCTACAAACACCAGTAGATAGCTGTACCCTGCATGGGAAGGCTTTATCTCTGTGAAGTCCACTTCCCATTTTTCTTCAGGGCTTAATCCTCAGACCCTCATACCAATAGTAGACTTCGGACCTTACTTTGCATTGACCTGAATACAAGCAGAGCATCTTGCAGCTGTTTTCTCAGCCATATAACTTAAGTCATTGATAGGGTAAAAACAATCTAACAGTTCAGTCATTTTGGTGCTACCCAAATGGGTGGCAGAATATAGTTGTTTTACCAGAGTGTATCCAAGATAATTTTAGAGTCCTTGGCCCACCATCTGGTTGGATCTTTGTGAGCTTCCATCAGGCTCGCTTGCCTTTCTTCTTCTTGAATGTAAGTGGGCTGTGGAAGAGAGGGGACTGAAAAAGTCATAGTTAACAAAATACTTAGAGGCTTGACTGGAAATTCTACAGCCTTCCAAGCTGCCTGGTCCACCAGATAGTTTCCAAGTGCCTCTGGAGTGTCTGATTTTTGGTGTTCTGCAGTGAATGACAGCTACCTCTTTGGGAAGCCATATAACCTCTAAAAGAGGTAGGATTTTTTTCTTGTTTTTTATAGTCTTACCTGCTGCAGGAAGAACTCCTCGTTCCTTGTAGATCATGGCATGGACATGAAGTATAGCAAAAGCATACCAGCTGTTGGTGAAAATGTTTAACTGTTTTCCTGTTCCCCAATATAGGGCCTAAGTTAAAGCAATTAACTCAGCCCTTTGAGTCGGCATGCTGTTGGGCAGAGATTGTGACCAGTTTACATCATGAACTGGGGTCACTGCAGCAATAGCCTTGTGGACCCCCCAATTACCAGACTGCTGCCATCCATGAACAGGATGGCAACAGCCTGGTCTAAGGGGGTGTCTTGAAGATCAGGGCAGCTAGCTTGAGAGTTGTCCATTATGTCTTTGCAGTCATGTATTGACATTTCAGGGTTATTATCGGGGAGCAGGATAGCCTAGTTGAGGCACTGAATAGGAAAGAACATTAGTCTGGGTTGATCTAGTAAAAGGCCTGATATTGGGTGTTATGGGTATTTGACATTCAATGGCCAAAGTGTCCCTGGAGCAGAGTTTCAACAGCATGGGGAACGGTTAAAGCCAAATTTGACCAAAGGTTAGTTTATCAGCTTCCTTGACTAATATGGCTATAGCGGCAATGACCCAGAGGCAAGAGGGTCAATCAGAGGCCACTGAGTCCAGTCTTTTTGACAAATAGGCCACCAGCTGCCTCCAGGGTCCTAGAGTCTGAATAAGGACCCCTTTTGCAATTACCTGCTGCTTGTGAATGATCAGGTGGAAAGGCTTAGTAAAATCTTGGAGGGCTAAGGCTGGGGACTGGGTAAGAGCCGTCTTTAACTACTGGAATGCTTGTTCCTCAGTAGCAGTCCATTCCAGGGGCTGGTTCCCAGTAGTAGCAGTATATAGTGGCTTGGCAATTTCAGCAAATCTCAGAATCCACAACCAGCAATATTCCACCACCTCCAGAAACTCCCATACCTGCTTCTTTGTCATTGATGTTGGAATCCGAAGAATGGCTTCTTTCTGGGCCGACATCAGGACTCACTTACCTTCTTTTAGCCGATATTCCAAATAGGAAACTTCAGTTGAGCAGAGCTACGCCTTTTTCACTGACACATGGGAGCCCATGTCTTAGAGGAGCTGTAACAAAGCCTTTGTACCTTTTAAACAAGTGTTCAAGTCTGCAGCTGCAAGCAGGAGGTCATCTACATACTGGAGTAAAGTACATTCAGGGTGTGAGGCATGGAACCCTGACAAATCTTGTTGTAAGGCTTCCCTGAAAATAGTAGGGAGTTCTTGAATTCCTGTGGCAACTGAGTTCAAGTTAGTTGACTAGTATCTCCCGAGTCAGGATCTGTCTATTCAAAGGTAAAAACGGATTGACTTATAGGGCACAGAGTAATGGAAAAGAAAGTATTCTTTAAATCCAATATAGTATATACTCCTGGTGTTGTGGAGGAAGCAGGCTGAGTAATGTGTATGGGTTGGGAATAGTAGGATGGATTGTTTCAATTCGCTTGTTGACCTCTCTTAAGTCGTGAACTGACCAGTAAACAGATGTTCCCAGCTTTTTAACTGGCAGGAATGGGGTATTCCAAGCAGATTGACAGGGAGTCAGAATATCAGCAGATAAAAGTCTCTGGATATGGGTAGCAATCCCTTTTCAAGTCTGCAAACTCATAGGGTATTGACAAATGCGAACAGGAGTGGCAGATGACAACAGACTCACCAAGACCAGAAGGTGATGTTTCACCAGTCCTTATGGGTTGGTCTCTGCCCAGACTGAAGGAAATTCTTGCTATAATTTTAGAAGTAAACTTGATGAGACATTCTCAGTGGGAGACTTAGAAGTGGTTAACAAGGATTCTTTGGATAGTGGAACAGTTAATAACATTTGGTAGGTAGTGTCAGTAGGATATACATTTTAGTTTCATCTGGTGAAAACACAATAGTTGTTCTTAGTTTCCAGAGCAAGTCTCAGCCCATGGGAGGGTATGGGCAGTCAGGTGCTATCAGAAACGAGTGGGTAACCTGTTTTTGACCTAAATCAACTGTTCGGTCTGAAGTAAACCTGCAGTTTGTGATTGTTCCTGTTGCTCCTTGAACAGAAATTAATTTACTGGACATAGGTCCTAATGGTGACTTTAAGACTAATAGTTCTGCCCCAGTGTCTACAAGAGTTGAACTGGGTGGCTCCCAACAGCAATGGTTACCATGGGCTCTTGGGGGCCTAAGGAGATAGAGTCCTGGCCTCCTCAGGCCAAATCATTTTCAGTTTCACCAGCAGAGAGCAGGATCAGAACTGACTTAGGCATCTCTGTTTGTGGGTGATGAGGACAATTTTTTATCCAATGTCCTAACTCCTTGCAACATGCACATTAATTTTTGGCCAGCTGAATACGTCCCATCTTCTTTTGCCCCTTCTTAGATTATCCCTTTTGCTTCCATGGAAGCTTTGATCCAGGTTGGGGAGGGCTGGATGGTAGGTACTAAAATCTTGGTCTGCTGCTTTGTTGCTTGATCTAATTTCTGATCTGCCTGTTTTTGTTTTTCAACATCATGGTTATTGAAAACCTTTTGGGTTATCTCAAGTAGCTGAGGAATATTCATACTTGCAAAATCTTCAAGTTTCTGTAACTTTCTCCGAATGTCAGGAGTCACCTGAGTTGCAAAAGCAAAATTGGTAGCCCAAGCATTTTTGGGTGCTGGGGGGTCAAACAGGGTATAAGTACAGAACGTCTCCTGAAGGTGCTTAAGAAATGCCCCTGGTGGCTCCTTGGGACCCTGTATGATTGTGGTAGTTTTAGAAAGATTAATAGGTTTTTGAACTGCTCCCTTCAATCCAGCTAACAGAGTCTGGTGACAAGAGTCCAAGTCCCAGGACCCTGCTGAAGTTTTGGGGGTCCCAGTTGGGATGGGACTAGGGAAAACCTCATCTAGCATTTCTTGTTTTTTCTCCTCTGTGCCAGCAGCTGATGCCAGGAAAGATTTTTTAGCTTCAGCCCTGATTCGTTCTCACTCCTCAGAGGTAAAAAGAGTCAGGAGAAGTTGTTGACAATTGTCTCAATTAGGGAAAAAGTCCACATAACTGACTCCATTAAGGAGATCAGAACCTATGGCTTATATGAAAATGTTGGATTTTGGTATTTCCAATTGTACAAATCTGAGGTGGAGAAAGGAATATGAACCAAGAGAGGCCATGCAGCTTGATCTGACAGAACCTCTTGTAGAGGAAAAAGTGGTGCCAAATTGGTCTGAGACAAGAGACAAGTTGGATCTGGGTACCAGAGAAGTGGAAGAAACAACGGTGACAGGGGGCATAAATCAGTTCCCCTCAGCTTTCTCAATAGTAGGGAAAGAAGAGGTGACAGTAGGAGAAGATTGAGGACAATACAGTGGTGGTAGACAGGTGATGGTGACCAGCTCCTCAAGGGGGACCTCTGTGGATGGAAGAAGAACAGTGTATAAAGGAGAAGCTGGAGCCGCCTTCTTAGGATTTAGGGTTTTTTGCCATGGAGGATTGTCATTACCTGGTCCACCAAGAGACTCAGTAACCAAGATCCAACTAGGGATCCCCAACCCTGCCCCACCTCCCAAGGCTCAAGCCTTAAGCCAAGGAGAGGGGTGTCTGACCAGGCTTAACCATTGGTCAATATAGGGAAACTGATCTGGTTGTAGGGACCCCCCTCCCCAGCAACAATCCTCCAGACAACTTAGGTAACTTATATGTCTAGAGACCATGTAGATGGCTATCCAACATTAAATGAAGGCCAGTCAATTTTGCAGAAGGTCTAGAGTTTGCCCTTTGAAAGATGCACTCCATAATCATCTGTGAATCTGACAGAAAAGTTCCTTATTACACAGTCCAAGGGACTTAAGGATTTGGATGATTTTGAAGCCCCCTGTTCCATGTTGTAAAAATTACAGGAGGCAAAAGAAGTTTCTGACCTGATGACCAAAAATGTGCAGCAGAAGCAAGCCTTGTAGCAAAAAGCACAGAAAAAATATAAAGGAAAGGAGAGGTCCAAGGATGACAAGAAATTAAACTGTCATAAGCAATCAGAAATTAAAGCGGGTACCCAAACAGAAGTTACATAGTCATCAGAGACTCTCGTTCTACCAACATCTTGGATCAATGAACCAGAGCCTAAAGAACAACCTTGTTGGGCTCCATCCTCCTCAACAGAGTTCCAAAACAGATTGAAACAAAACAAAACAGAAACTTACCTCCCAGGAGATTACAGATGGGCTCAGATTCTTTTGGGATGGGAGAGAAGTAGGAGTTGTTCCTTCTCCCTCCAAGCCAGATGAGAGGTTATGGGGACCTGAGCAACTCAAGGGGCGCCTCCCCTATAATTTCTCCACCCAGCAAGGCCACTTCCTGAGGTTGGCAAAAAAAATCTCTCTGGAGTCTCCAAATTTGTGTTTGGAGTATGAGAAAAACATTTCCAACACACAGAGTCAGAAACATTTCCAACACGTAGAGTCCTTTAATGAGCTGGCAACCAAGTTGGGGCTTATGCCTCCAAAAACTCTTGGCCCCGAACGAAGCAGGAAAACGGCTTATGAAGGCACACACTGCTGAATAAGCTACATAGCATGGGGTGCAAACATAAGGTACATTAAGTTATGTGGTATAAAGTATGAACATAAAAACCATTAAAACCAAAAATCAAAATGTGCAAAGGTATACAAATAAATGTGGAATTTGTGTTTAGGGAGTTTCCAATAATTGGGGAAACCAAGGGTGTAGGTTCTTAGTTATGGGAAAATTACAACCTCTGCTTACTGAAAAGCTATGTAGGGGGTCATTTTTAGGTTAAGGCAGGTAAAATAGCTATTTTGGAGAATCTGTTACAATGTGGGGTTGTTTATAAGTTTCACAGGCACTTTATAATTAATTAGAAAGATTGACTGAAACTTACAGAATTTACTTATATCAAAGAATATAATTTTTTTCCTCAAATATATAGCATCAGCAATATTTTGGATAATTAGTTTTCTTATGAGTTTCATACAAACATGTTTACTCACTTGTGCTTTGGTATTCCATCTTTGGTTTATATTAAGACACATTACAAGATTTTGTTGCCCACTATATGAATATGTCTATGACTTACTTATAAAGATGTTTAGAAAAAAATATTTTAATGATACCAGCAATAATTGATTTTTGAGCAATTTGTGTGATTTTATCTTTAAACATTCTAAAAGTATTTTGCTAATATGAACTTTCTCTCCAGATTGCTGCTAAAAATTCAGAGAAATTTATGTTTCGCTTCTAGAATATGTGTATGATCTCATTGTATTTTTCTCTATTTTATATACATTCTTTTTTTTTATATTATAGTTCATCTTGTTTATCTATTTTTCTTTCAGCTAGTTTTCTTTATATACCCTTGCTGTGTTTCGGGTATCATTTTAAACTGCCATAAATCTTTTCTAGATGAACACAGGATATACATAAACAAATATAAAACATTACATGACTTTGGGGAACTTGATTGATCTCTCTGGACCAGCTCACTTATTTTCACTACAAGGAAGGTCAGACAATATTGATTTCTCCAGCTCATTTGAGGTTTAATAAGTTATTAGGGATAGATTCTAAGGAGAATGATTGGGGCCCACTCTCAGCTATCAAGACAGTTCAGTTAGTGAGTATTTTAGTCGGCATATTGAAAGAGTTAGGAAGATAAAATGAGTCATCACAAAGTGCCTGCTCAGGAAAGAGTTAGATTTTGATTAAGGGGGGAATTGCCCAATTAGGAAATGTACAAACAAAAGCAGATTTTGGCATACTATTAGGTTTCATAAAATGAATGATTAGGTAGCTATTTTATTGCAATCCTTTCATGTCTGGAACATGACCAGTCACAAGCTGCTCTTAAAATAGTTCAGATCCAATCACCTTTCTCTGTTCTGTGTAACATAGAGATTAGCCCTTGTGCAAAATTTAGAACAATTCAAAACTGTTTCATGAAAACCTCTTAAGTAACAAGTTTTCTGCACCAGTTAGTAGGTTAAATAACTTCTCTCTAAAGAGAGATTAGGAGCCAATGTCCTTATATTTTTTTAACAGTTAGATCTGGTCTCTGACTATTACATGTCTTTTTCAATCTATTACAGAGACAGTGTGCATAATAGCCACACTTCAGAGACCACAGACTTAGGAAAGTTGTCATCTTCTTCAGTTCATGTCAATTTCTGGCAGGAAAAGTTGACAATGTGCTACTCATCATATAACTAGGTACAGCAATTCACTACTGTGAGCTTGCCTTTGAAATACCCATCTCTGAGCATCCATCACCCAGACTGTTCTGAGATTCAAGCAAAGAACCTTTTGTTCCTTTATATTTGAATACACAGTTAATCAGTTTTAGTCAAATAAGTATTGAATAGAGATTGAAGATCCAGCATTTTTAGCATGTCTAATATTGGAATGATTGTTTATTTATTCAAAAAGATTTTTTTAAAGGTTTTTTTTAAAGATTTTTTTATTGTCTACTCGTTTTGAAACAAACTAGTAAGAGCAACATTATTATAATAGTCAAAGAATTGCCCCCAATTTATGTACACTTGGCAAAGGTGTGCAAGCGGAGCTCCTGGCTGATAAATACAACGGCATTTCAGAAGCTTGCTGCTTTTGTTGTTCTATCAGAGGTACTTTGGAAGTGACAAAGTAGAAAGTGTGAGCATGCCTTATGGTTAAGACTGGGCTTCACTAGAGCCTGTGAACATTTGAGTTGCCTTTCGAACCTTTCTCAACCAGAGTAATAAGTTTAGAAGAGCCTTGACTTCCAAATGAAATTGATAAAGCCAGACTGAAGTATTTTATTTTTTTCTGTTGTTGTGAACTTTACTTATTAAGGCATTATAACATGTTCTGTTAACTTTGGGATGCATAGTTATTATGAAGATTTCTAACTCTAGCACAAACTATTACTACTTATAACACTTTGTATTTATAAATGCACAAAGAGCTTTGGTGAGCATCACTTTTTGTAATTATTCACATAACACCCTGTGGTATAACACAGGGTTTGTGAGTACAAATCTGGAGCAATGATGCTTTGGTTTAAAGCTAAGTTTTGTTATTTATTGGCTGTGTCATCTTAGGAAAATTACATACCCTCTCTGTTTCTCAATTTTCACATTGATAAGTGGTATTAATACTAATAATGATAGTACTGACTGGGCTGGTGTAGAAATTAAACAATTTGATACATAAAAAAAATCTCTAAATAAAATTGTTTTTAAATTTGGATGTTAAAATTTTGGGCTAAGGGCAAAATTTGCACAAAATTAGACTGAGAGTTTTTAAAGATATGTGTCTAAGGTTGTCTAAATGTAGATTAAGATGAATATTTGATTATAAAATGTAATCATCTAAAGAGATAACCTGTTTAATTTGCTTGACTATAGTAATCGTCTTACTATGTATATCAAAACAAGTCATATACCTGAAAAATATACAATTAAAAAATAATAATAACTTGTTTTACAGGTTTGCACTCTTTCCTCTCTCTGTGTCATCTAGTTAACTCTCCATTATTCAAATCCCAAGCTACAGGGGGCATATACATTTAGGTCCTGAAAAAATTAAACTAATTATAGATTTTAAGAATATGGGTTAAGGCATTTTTGGGGTGGCATTTATGTACATGAACTCCTACATAATTACTAAAAATATGTAATCTTTATGTTTTGGAGAATTAAAAATATCAAATTTTACAGAATTAAAAGTAAGGCCATACTTCAAAAAACTTCAAGTTTAGATTTATTTTATTCTGTCACTGCTGTTCTCATAGGTGGATGAGACATTATGCTAGTATTGGTTGTACTCAGCAATAAACTTGCTTTTCAAAATATCACTACCTCTGATCTGAAGTCTCTAACATTATGCATATAAACATAAAAAATCTAACAAATAGACAAAAAAGTATCAATCACAATCAAAAACACAATATGATAAAATACTTAAAACAACATGGAGAGACAGGGTCATGAATTTGTCCTTTTTTGAGAAAGAATGGTTAGAAGAGAACCACGTTGCTGTTTTGAAACAGTGGTTAGAATATTGGGGTAAGTATAGAAGGTATTCTGATTATTTATTGTATATTTCTCATTGGCAGTTTGGCAAAGATCACACAGCTTGCATTTTCTCCTCATTATATTTTCTCTGAGATTAAGAAGTCCTAGTAGCTAAACTCTTTCTTACATGATCTTAGTTTTTACGCAATATACTCTTACTTCCAACTCATTGTACAGATTTTGCACAGCACTGAGACATTCTGAACAGACTGTTTTTCAGTTTAAATATCATTTTTCTAGAATACAAATTTCCAGATTGTTGGAAGACTAAATAAAAACCAGTGACCGAAACATGCAACACATGGCATCTTCATGTTAGGGAAGAATTGAGAGAACTCCTCTACTCCCATTTAAATAGTCTAACATGTTGAATATATATTAAAAGGATCGATCTTTCATTTAATAGACAGTTTCAGGTGGATAAAACAGAGGTACATGGATCACAGATTAGAGTTTTGTACATTTTAAACGAGCTGATACATATCAAAGTCTAAGAAAAATACCCAGAATGAACAATTATTTAATAACATAAGCAGTAATAACACTGCCAGTGGTCAAAATGATGATGCAATTTGGAGAAGAGAGATGTCATACCATTTAAAACTGGATAAAACTGTGTAAGATTCAGAAACACACTCACTTTGACTTTATAAAAAAAGATTAAATAAAAATGGCAAATGCCAGTAGCAATCCCCACTCGATGAGAACATTGATTGCACTGAGAAGAGAAAAAAAAGAGGATCAGAGTGGTGATACTGGATGAAGAGATGAAGTCTTCTGAGGCTTCTTCATTGTTCCTTATCAGTTTACTTGCACGTGTACTAGAGCAAGCCCATAACATTTTGCTAGAGAAGCCCACGGAAGTGAATTCTGAGATGTCAGAACTCCAACACAGTTTGAGGACAATGAAAATGTTGGATAGACAGGCATGTGCCTTCCTTCAACAATTTAAAAAGTCTATTTCCTCCTATTTTCTTTTCTGCCCAGCAAATCATTTGAAGCTTATCTTTGAGTTATTTACAGGGTGCCAATTTGAGTGGGCATGGAGTGTTTGCACATATTTGGTTGGTTGGTTTGTTGACTTTTGGTGAAAGTAGATATTTGCTTATTTGTCACTTGTCTAAAATATTTGCAGTGATCAGTTGACAAAAGAAAAAGAAAATAGAAATGGTATTAAATTCAAAACTGCAATTTTTGGAGGAATGGAAATTCCTGGAATGCATACCGAATTCCACTTAGGTTTCTCAAGAAAAAGTGGCAAGCTAATTTGCTTTAACTCCTTACACTTTCTACACTAAAGAAGATAGATAGAATTGTTTGAAATTTTTTTTTTTGATTTCTAAACCAAGGACTATAGTCAAAGAAATATGTGTAGTGAATAGAAACCAGGAAATATCATTCAAAAGAAAAGTCTTCATTTGAAAGGTAATAGTACCTCAGTAGGTTTTAAAATACCCAAGTGAATTGATGAGGAAATAAAAGTCTTTTCTTCTAATGCTTTTCCCATTTATAAAGAAAATGTACATGTGTTTATTCTGATGAGTCAAGAAACCGAAAAGTTTTAGCCTTTTTGAATTCAATTAATCAAATTACAAACACTGACCATGAGGTAGGCACTAATGTGTATATAAGTACAGTCACAAGTTTCAACCTCTTTTTAACTACCTGTATGGCTTGTGGTAAATTACTCCACTCTCTGATGCTCTTGTTTTTCATATGCAAAATGAAGATAACATTATCATTGCTAAATATTTCATTAGATACCATATGAAACCTGACATATATTAGAAACAGTAGAAGATAGTCAATTAGTGATAGTCACACACATATATGCACCCCTCACAATAATGAGCTTAAGTAGGAGATATGATTAAGCACAATATTATTGGTGATAACTCAAAAACCATGAAATCTGGCTGGGTACAATGGCTGGTGCCTCTAATCTCAGATCTTTGGGAGACCCAGTTGGAAGGATTGCTTAAGACAAGCCTGGACAATATAGCAATACCTACATAACCTATGAAAAAAAAAAATTAGTGAGCTTGGTGGCACCCCCCTGTAGACTCAGCTACTCAGAAGACTGAGTTGGAAGAATGATTTACACCCAGAGTAGAGGCTGCAGTTAGTTGTGACTGTGCCACTGCACTCTAGCCTGATGACAGAATGAGACCTCAACTTCAAACAAACAAACAAAAAACAGAAAACAAACAAATAAATGAAATCTAAAAAAAAAGAGAGAGAGCCTCTACTGGCAACATTTCCATAACTCTATTGATAAACACTAAACTTGCTTTTGATTGTTTTAGCAATATTAGCAAAACATATCACATTTCCCCTTTTCTAGGTAAGTTGAAGTACATTTCTATCATGTCATGTATCAAACTAAAAACACACACAAAATACAAACAAGAAATCTGTGAACAAAACTTTATTATGAGACTCCAATTATACCACGGAATCATAGGCTAAAAACAGTTGAAAAATGCTGATACTAAATCAAATCCTCATTTACTTCACACTTCTCTTTTACATTATTCATTGTGTTGGTGCTTGGATATCTTCCATTAGGAAGAATTTGGTGCCTCCCAAAACATCTTACATTTATAAAGAGCTCTGAAGATTTTGTTTCCCTTTATCATTTCCTTCCTAGTTGACTTCACAAGAAATCTATTTGAAGTTTATTATATACATTCAAAGTATCAAGTACCATGGTAGGCTCTAAAACATGTTTTGAACATCAGTAACTCAGTCTCTGTCTCACAAAATGGAGAATCTCTTGAAGCAAACACATAAATACATGTCTATCAAATATGTGCTGAGGAGTATTACAGACAAGTACTTATACCTTTACTACTGAAAGTTTGACAAATATTTTAACATATTATCAGTGTTCTCTGAAAATGTATAGTGTTCTCTGAAAATGTATAGATTCAAGTGTTCAAAACAATACATTTTTCTATTTGCATATTAACTTAAGATTGGAATTTATAAAGTTTTAGAATTCAGAAATATTAATGTAAATTTTCCATTAAAATATATTGATAAGAAAATCTTCATGGTATCAGAGCCATTAGGGTAGAAGACAGTTTGAAAGTGAAATTTTTCTTTTTCTTTTTTTTTTTTCTTTTGAGTTGGAGTCTCACTCTGTCGCCCAGACTGGAGTGCAGTGGCTGCTTCCGGCCACCGCAGCCTCGCCTGCTGGGCTCCGGCGATCCTTCTGCCTCAGCCTTCCCAGTAGCCGGAATTACAGGCATGCGCTACCACACCCGGCTGATTTTTTTTTAAATTTATTGTAGAGATGAGGTCTCGCCAACCAGGCGGGTCTCGAACCCGCGGGCTCAGACAATACACTCGCCTCAGCCTCCCAAAGGCGTGGGATTACAGGCTGAGCCACCGAGCCCGGCTAAATTTTTCTATTTTAAACATCCCAAGATACTTGTATCTCTCAGAGTTGATACCATTAAACTTCTTAACACTACTAATATGAACTTTATAATTGATGGTGCTTATGAACCATCAAGTAGTAATAAGTTATATAGAGCATAAGTACACAGGTAATTTTTAATACAAATCTCTATTAGGTTGTATAACATTTGTTTAATTTACAGAAATATGGCTATAAAAAACATTTGTATTCTTCAATATGCATAGGAGCCTAAAATATGTAAAATTCTCATTTTTTGGAATCAAATTATTCTTTTTCTGGATTAGTCAATGATTCTTTTACTCTATTTTCTAACAAACAATTCTGGCTAAGGACTTTGCCTTTTATCATAAGGATGAGTGGAGAAACATAATTTTAATTTATTGCTTTTGTCCTTTGTGACCAAATAAAGTTACATTGGCTTACAACTTATGTGACTGTTTTAATCGTTGTCCTTTGTGACCAAATGTATTAAAAATGAACTTTGCTCCTTGCCTTACCTACTGCCTTTAAAAATAAATAACTTAAAAACTTATAGCTGAGTTAACTATTTTACAGTTGGTTTTCTTTATTCCTGAAATGTTATTTATTTAAAATTTTAAATCTCTTCGACTTCAGTTAATATCTTGCTATCTTTCCACCTATTCAAATTCTTCTAGCACCTTAGACCAACTGTTCTTCTCCATGAACACTTCCCAAGTTAGGTCATCTCAGTTTTATAGTCATTTTCAAATTTTCTAAAATGACTACTAAATGTGTAATTGGCTTGACAGTTAGAAAATCAATGGCACTTACCACTTTTTGCATTGTTGTTTTGAAATAGAGTTTAATCATACAGGGTAACCTAACTTTATTGTCATTCATACTTTATTTTCCCTATTGGATATATCTGATCAAGGACAAGGCTTTTACATATTTCTATTTCTCAAATGTTCTAGAGTAGTATCATGAAGTTAGACTTTAAAAATATTGATTAAAGGATTGTTTGGATTAATAATACTTTACAAGTATTATTAACAATAAAAATATTATACTTTATAAACCAATTGCTATAGGCAAAGTAACAACATCACAATATAAACACTTTGACCTTTGTTTTCTCCTTCATATAATCTATAATTTAAAATAAATTTTGCTTAAAGTATCTTCAGTCTTAGTTCTATTATTTCTTGCATTTTTAATAACACATGTAGTCATACAGTTCTAAGGCAAAAGGAAGAAATGCAAAGTACTTCTAGAGCACGTTCAGCTATTTAATTTGGTTCAGCAAATTTGGTGTTTTTAGAAGTGCAATGAAATTTCGAGCAACTTAATATTTAGGGATTAGTCTAGCAGGAACAAATTGCATATAAATAAAAACAGACAATTAGAAATTAACATTTTCTACTCAAATAGAATTTGTTGCTATAAGATAAAAAATGATTCTAACCAGTTGTAAATTTCTATATTCTTTATTATTTGTCAGTGATAATAATAATGAAATTCAGATGATTGGCATTGTTTTTAATGTTTTACTCAAAAGTTCTTATTTCAGTGTCTGTAGACATGCCTATACAAGACAATATGGGACATTAATGTTATTAATACTTCACCCATAATGATTGCATGATTGTTTCATAGCAGCTAAAAGAAAAACATGTAGAAAACATTACTGATAACCTTCATTTCTGACTAATGTGTTCGATGCTCTGATCATGCCAAAATAAGATAAAATAGCATAGTCTTTGATTTGTAACTTACATGGCTGTTTTAATTTTTTTTTTTTTACACGATCATCATATGTCACCAGATGGGCTTTCAGACATCCATCAAAAGAAAACCTCTATATATGAAATAGGGCTATAAATTCAGGCAAGCTCTGTCCAATTGTATACTAGAGTCTGATTACAAATATGAATATGAGAGCCTGTGTTAGAAACAGTAGGCCAATGTTTTACAAAATGACACTTTTTGAAACTTCTTAATTTAACAAAAAGGCAATCTATCACCTTCTCTTGAGAATATGTTCATATGTGGGAGTTACCTTACATAACTGGCAGGCAATAACAGTAATTGCCTTCTTTTACTCTGATGGGTTGTTTTTTAAATGACTATATACTGTTTCAAACCTCAGTGTGTAGTCAATACTGCACTCAGGTGGCATAGTCTAACATAAATAATATATTAAGTGTATGGGTATAACCACATAAATACTGCTCAGTCTGAATTAGCAACAGACAGAATACTTCAAGGGTTAGTTTGTATGTACATATATTTTTGTGCAGATTTAAGGTTAAGCTGAGTGAACCTATGTAGAAAGCAGTCTACATCCAATTAAGTAGGGTTGCATTAGAGATTAGCATCATCATGGGTTGGAATCAATTCTATAGCTATGGACAATATCTCATTGGTTTGTAAGAAGGAGTTCTTTTTTTTTTTTTAATGACCCTCCGAGTTTACTCTAGGAAATCCAGATGACTCTCAAAGTCTAACTACAACAAGATGGGCATAATCAGGCATGAAAATAAATTATACATTGGAGAATACATTGTACACTTCATGCTGTTACTCTTTTTTTTTTTTTTTTCATTTTTCTGTTTTTTTTTTTTTATTTTCTATTTTAATGATGTGAGTACAATTTAGGGTTAGGTATACAAATGGTCAATGTATAGGTAAAGTTTGGGCCTCACTTTGGTCCCCACTTCACCTGGTTTGAGATCAGTTACGCTTATTGATGACTTGTGCCCCCTTCCCCGGGCAGTTTCCCTCTTCTGCCAATCCCTTTCTTACCGTATTATGATAATAGTTCAGGATCCATTTATGAGTGACTGTTACCCTTAAGTACTGCATTGTACATTTTTTAAAAAACTAGAACAAGGACATTTTTTATATAAAACCACAGTAAAATTATCAAAGTAAAAAAGAAGATTGGTCAGGCTCGGCGACTCAGCCTATAATCCCAGAATGTTGGGAGGCTGAAGTGAATGGATTGCCTGAGCCCGTGGGTTCGAGACCAGCCTAGGCAACTTGACCAGACCTCGTGTGTACAATAAATAAAAAATTAGCTTGGTGTGGTAGCGCATACCTGTAGTTCTGGCTACTTGGAAGGCTGAAGCGGAAGGATCACCGGAGCCCAGCAGGTCATCGCAGGGGTGGCCATGAGTGTGCCATTGCACTCCAGCCTGAGTGACAGAGTGAGACTCCAACTCGAAAAAAAAATCAAATGTTAACCATAGTTCATTTCTAAATCTGATTAATTGTCCTATCAGTATCCTTTACATGTTTTGTTATCCCTCTAGTGCAAGATCCAATAGAGGATCACTCACTGAAATTTTATTGCTATACCTGTTTAGTACTTTTAATTTGGAAGTTTCTCAGACTTTCAGAAAACAATTTACTTTTGCTTGACCTGGATATTTTGAAAAATCAACTATCTTCTATATCAGTGGTTTCCAAACTTTTTGGCATCATGGTCCAGTTTCGAAGACAATTCTTCCATGGATCAGGTTTGAGGGGGCAGGGGATGGTTTGAGAATGATTCAAGTGCATTATACTCATTGTGCACTTTATTTCGACTATTATTACGTTGCAATATATAGTAAATATATAATAACATAGACATTTATATGTAATAAATATATAATAAATATAATGTAAATTTATATAATATAGAATATAAACATATATTTGGACAATAAATGCATATAATGGATACAGTATCATATACAATTTAATACTTATGCATAATTATACAATATAAGTATAAATTAAAATAATTATACAATGATTATGCCACCAAATACAGTTGTATAATCGAAGTACATTAGTTTACTTGCCATTCACTGTTAGATACAGGATATGAGTCTGCAAGCAATAGATTTATGGTCTCTGTGCAGTCAAACCTTACTGATAATGTTAATCTATATTTGTAGCCACTTCCCAGCACTAGCATCACTGCCTCAGCTCCACCTTGATTATTAGGCATTCGATTCTCATAAGGCGCATGCAACCTAGATCCCTCACATACATAGTTCATGATAGGGTTCATGCTACTGTGAGAATCTAATGCCTCCACTGATATGATAGCAGACGGAGCTCTGGTGGAAATGTGAGCGATGAGGAGCAGCTGTAAATACAGATGAAGCTTCATCCACTTGCCTACTGCTTACCCTCTGCTGTGTGGTAAAGTTCCTAACAGACCACAAACTGGTACCTCTCTGTGTCCTGGAATTTGGGGACTTCCACTCTATGTTATACTTTGTGGATATTTTTCAGGATTGCATTCCAGCTATGCACTCTAGGGAGGAAAACCACAGATGTACTACTGTATTATTCTCTGTTTGATGTTACAATCCAAAAAATATCCTAACACCAGGAAGGGGTCTTTAGACAATTTGATCTAGTTTATGACTTGCTTTTCTTATTTGAAAAACCAGTCACTAGAACTTTTAATTTTGAAGAAGGATCTAGAAACCATTAATAATTTCATTGGTTTCTCTCTTTTTTAGTACTGGTCTTTTGTCTTTTTGCAAAGTATCTTCAGGATCTTTCTTGGCACTAAAAATTATCCAATGCTCTAAAAGAGAAAATAGTTGTTGAATATCCCCTGGTATATTAGTATGTTAACATTTCACCATGGATTTGTTTTTTCCTCATGTTACTATTGACATGACAATTCTCTAACTTTTTTTTAAATTGTATTTTTAAAATATTCTTGAATGCATTGCTTTCTGCATATGTCTACTGCAAGCTACTGGTTTGTATTAAGTTGCAGATGCCAGAGGGCCTAGTCCTTCACAAAATAGACAGAAAATAAATACATATATTCATCATATGGCTCCATGAGACTGAATAGTTATTTAAATACTACCCTGTTTGCTTCCACAAAAAAAGAGATATAACTTCAATAGCCTAAAAATTAATAATATTTTTACTAAAATATATTTTTCACTTAAGATTCTTAGTCTACATTCGCAAAATTAAAACTTATAAGCTAGAACTTTGCAAAACTCATTTTTTATCTTAAATAAATAAACAACTTGAAGAAACTTTGTAAAATATCTTACTAGTGGCAGAAAAAAAGGCTTAAACAAAAGATATCTAAAGGAATAAGTGGCTTAAAGGTCAATGCAGAAAAAATGTTAAACTTGAGCTGTTTGATCATTGTTAGTCTAATTATACCTTAGTTAAGTTAAGTAAAAATATATTACATTTCTCTCTAATTTTTAAATTGTAATGATGCCCCCTCCTAAATTTAACACACTTTATTTTTATAATGAAATTAGATAATTTAAGTTTCTGACTGCCATGTTTATAAAATTAGAAGTAAGTAATAGTCATTAAAAAATAAAAAAATACAGAGAATGGAAGTAAATGCCTTGCCTTCATTGACAAATTTTTAAAGATCAAAATACTGCTATGCACCTTCTCAGACAATAGTGGAATAAAAATAAATATCAACAGCAATAAAAATCCTCCCAAACACATGAAGACATGGACACTAAACAGCATGATGCTGAGCAATGCTTGAGTAAACACAGAAATCAAACAGAAATTAAGTTTCCTAGACACAAAAGAAAATGAAGAAACATCCTAACAAAACCTCTAGGATGCCATGAAAGTAGTTCTAAGATGGGAATTTATATCTCTTTGAACACACATCAAGAAAATGGAAAGATCACATGTTAACAGCCTAACAAATCAGCTAAGGGAGTTGGAAAGATGAGACCATCAAAGCCCTAACTTTAGCTGAAGAATCTAGATCTCTACAGTAAAAGCTCAAATATGGGACATAGAAGACAAAAGTGCTATATAACAAAATAAGCAGAATCAAAAGTTGGTTCTTTGAAAGGATAAACAAGATGGATGGTCCCCTGTCCAGAAAGAACAATACAAAGAGAGAAAAGTCCCCCCAAAAGACAATCAGAAATACAAAAGATCAAATCACAACAAATCCTGAAGAAACACAAAATATTATCAGAGATTACTATGTACACCTGTATGAAAACACACTCGATAGCCTAAATGAAATGGAGGACTTTCTGACATCACGCAAACTCCCAAGGTTTAAACAAGGAGACATTGAGACACTAAATAGACCAATTATAGTCCAGGAAATTGACTCCATCATAAGAAAACTACCTACAAAAAATCAAACGAAGCAAAACAAAAATACCCTGGATAAGATGACTTTCTAGTGGAATTCTACAAAACATACAAGGAGCTGATACCAATCCTGTTGAAAGTATTCCAGGCAATTGAAAATGATGGAATTCTCCCCAGCTCATTTTATGAAGCTAACATCAGACTGATATCAAAATCGGGTAAAGATCCAACCAAAAAGAGAACTACAGGCCAATATTCCAGATGAACATAGATGCAAAAATTCTTAACAAGATTCTAACAAATCAGATATAATAACACATCTCAAAAACCATACACCATAACCAAGTAGGCTTCATTCCTAGGATGCGGAGCTGATTCAACATCTGCAAGACTATAAATGCAATCAAATACATTGACAAAATGTAAAAACAAGAGCCAACTGATTATATCATTAGATGCAGGAAAAGCTTTTGACAAAATCCAGCATCCCTTCTTGATTAAAAAAAAAAAACCCTTGAACACTAGTCATAAAAGGAACATACCTCACAATAATAAGCACCATCTATGATAAACTGACAACCAACATACTGCTAAACGGATAAAAACTGGAAGCATTTCCCCTAAAAACCGGAACAAGACAAGGCTGCCCACTCTCTTCCCTCCTGTTCAACTTAGTGCTGGAAGTCCTAGCTAAAGCAGTTAGACAAGAGAAGGAAATCAATTGTATTCAAATAAGAAAGAAGTTTTTATCCCTCTTTACTGATGATATCATCCCATACCTCAAAAATACAAGAGAATCTGTCAAAAAGCATCCTCACACTGATTAAAGACAATAGCACAGTATCAGGGTAAAAAATAAATGTGCAAAAAATAGTTGCATTCATTTACAACAACAAACAGGCAGAGAACCAAATAAAAAGCACAATTCTATTCACAATTGTCACAAAAAAAAATACCTTGGCATCTTCCTTACCAGAATAGTGAAAGATTTTTACAGTGAAAACTGCAAAACACTGCTCAAGAAATTCAAGACACAAACAAATCGAAATATATTCCATGCTTATGGTTAGGAAGAATCAACATTGTTAAGATGTCCATCCTACCAAAGGAATCTACAGATTCCATGCAATACTGATTAAATTACCAACATCATTTTTTCAGACCTGGAAACAATACAGAAATTCATATGGAAACATAAACAACCACGAATAGCCAAAATAATCCTCTGCAAAAGAAGCAAAGTGGAAGATATCACACTACAAGTCTTCAAATATTACTATAAGGCCACAAAAATCAAAACAGTCTATCAATGATACAGGAACAGGCATATAGATCAATGGAAGAGGATAAAGATTCTGGAAGCAAAACTTCAATTTCTCAATCAACTCATATTCAAGAAAGCCTCCAACAACAAGCACTGGGGAGAGGAGAAACTATTCAGTGAATGATGCTGGGACCCCTACCTATCACTGTACACAAAAATCAACTCTAAATGGATCAAAGATCTAAACGTAAAACCTCAAACTATAAGAATCTTAAAAAATGCAGGAGACACCCTTAAAGAAATTGGAGTAGGCAACCAATTCCTGATCAAACCCTGTATGTTCATGCCATAAGAGATAAGATAGACACGTGGGAACTCATTAAACTGTGAAAAGCTTCTGTAAAGCAAAAGAAACCGTCAACAGAGTGGGGAGACAGCTCAAAGAATAGGGGAAAATATTTGCCAACTGTATATCTGGCAAAGGTCTAACATCTGAGATCAACAAAGTACTCAAATGGGCTGAAAGGAAAAAAAAAACAGTTCCATTAAAAGTTGGGCAAAAGACATGAATAGACACTTCTCAAAATAATATATAAGGGCAGCCAAAAGACATTAAAAAGTGCTCAATCTCACTAGTTATCAGAGAAATGCAAATCAAAATCACACTGAGAAACCACCTAACCCCATTAAGAATGGCCATCAATAATAAAATAAATAATAACAGATGCTGGAGATGATGTGGAGAAAAGGTTATACTTGTGTACTGCTGGTAGGAATACAAACTAATGCAACCTCTATGGAAAACAGTGTGGCAATTTCTAAAAGAACTAGAAATTAACCTTCCTTATGACCCAGCAATCCCTCTACTGGGAATATACCCAGAGAAACTCAAACCATTCTACTAAAATGATACCTGCGCACGCATGTTTATTACAACACTATTCACAAGAGTAAAAATATGGAAACTGGACTATTGCCCATTGAAACTGCTGCTGAGAAACTGGGCTAATTAAAAACTGTGATACATATACACAGTAGGATATTATGCAGCCATAAAGAAGAGCAAACATATGAACTTCACAGCAACTTGGATGGATTTAGAGTCTATAATACTCAGTGATCTATTACAGAAACCAAAACTGAGTACCACATGTTTTCACTCATAATCATACCCTGAACATTTACCATAATACTACAAGAAAGAGATTGGCAAGTAGAAGGATACTGCCAAGGGAGGGAGGGATGAGGCCACAATATCAGTAAAGGTACCTAATCTCAAATCAAGTGAAGTGGGGACCAAAGGGAGGCCCAAACTTTACCTGCCTGATGACCATTTGTATACCTAATCCTGAGTATCCCACATCTTTAAAGAAAAAAAAGAATGTACAGGCTTTTAAAGTATTCCATTAAAGAGTCAATAAGGTAAGATAAATATCCAAGAGAGAGAATTGATGTCTAAGCCTAATGTGTTAATCTAATTTAATATAAATGTTGCAGATAATAAGAGTATGGTTAGAGCTAGAAACAAAAGAAATAAGATCAGATTGTGGAATGTCCTTAATGCCAGACAAAGGTGGATAATGCAAGATGTAGAAAATAAACAATAGAAAGTAAGCAGATAAGAGGTATAATTATGGTGTCATCTATTTTTGTTTGCTTGTTTGTTTGTTTTTTCCTTTCAATTCATTTGAGTTTCTTCTAGATCTTAGATGTTAGGCCTTTGTCAGATGCATAGCTTGCAAATATGATTTTTCCTATTCCATGAGTTGTCTCCTTACTCTCTTGATGGTTTCTTCTGTTATGCAAACACTGAGAAGTGTGATTATGAAGGCATTGGAAACAGCTAAATATGGTGTATGAGGCATTTAGAAACTTGAAGAATGTGAGATTAGGCACACTGGTTAAGAAATTACAATATACTCTGGTGACATGTGTCTATAGTTCCAGCTACTTGGAAGGCTGAGGCAGAAGGATCACCTGAGCCCAGCAGGTTGAGGCTGTGATGGCCGTGAGTATGCCAATGCACTCCAGCCTTGGCAACAGAGTGAGACTGGGAGATAGAGTGAGCAATTCAAAAAAAGAAAAAGAAAAAAGAAATTACAATATACTAAAGATTAAGTGGTTATAAGGTCATCAAAACCTATATGATGGAAGGGTAACCATGTGATGATGGAAGGCTAACCATGTGATATAAATGATGTGATATAAAAGTTAATACATTAAAAAATAGATTACTTTTTCTTTTAAACTTTATTACTTTTTTAATTTAAAAATGTGGGGTACAGTTCAGGATTAGGTACATAAGTGGTCATCGTACAAGTAAAGTTTGGTATCCTTATTAATGTTATGTGTTCCCCCCCCAGCAGTGCCCCACCACAGCCAATCTCTTTCTAATAGTTGAATAAATGTTCAGGGTCCTCTTATGAGTGAGTACATATAGTACTCAGATCTCTGTTTCTATGAAAAACCACTGAGCGCTAGAAACTCTAATTCCATCCAAATTGCTGCGAAGTTCATAATTTTGTTTTTCTTTATGGCCACATAATATTCCATTGTGTAAACTTACCACATTTTCTTTATCCAGTCCACTTTTGATGGGCAGCACGGTTCTCCAGGTATATTCCCTACTGTGTCATATAGAAGGTTGAATTTTAGATCTTTTAGAAATGGCCACACTGTTTTCCACAGAGGTTGTACTAGTTTATACTCCCACCAACAGAGTAGAAGTGTTCTCTTTCCCCATATCCTCTCCAGCTTTTTAAATTCAGTCTTCATAGAGACTGTCAAAAATTGCCAGTTCTGACTATATTGCAAATCATCATCACAGGATATTGGGGAAAGTTTTCAATTAGCAATAATCATGCCTTGAATAAACTTCATTGACTACAATACTGCCACTGTGCAAAGTTAAGCTGTAAGTAATCTTGAATTAATTTGATAGTTAATTGAGTATAAAAGAACAGAGAGTGAAACATCAAAGATAACTCTAAGATTTTAGGTGTTCCTTCTGAGAAAATAATAGTACATATAGTTATACATGGGAAAGTGAGCAGAATAATCGAAGTTTGATCAGTTGGTGAAGAAGACGGGTAAAATAAGAGACTTTCTGCAGTCAGCTTTGATGATCTAGCAGTTTATGGAAATGAAAAAGATTACTATTCCTCTATCATTTAGGAGATATTTTTGAGATCTGAGAAGTTTTACTCTAATTCTGACACATGGCTGGATGCTAGAGGTTTGCAAGTCAAACATGAGAAGTTTGAAGAAAGCAGCAAAGAACAAAAATCTATTCCTATGAAAGAAGATTCAATAGAATGAGTAAAGTAACAACTTATAACATGAAATGAGAAAAATGAAGACCAATTTCCTTTTTTTTTCCTTAGTAAATAAATGAATCGGAGTCATCTCAGCAGAATCTTGAAATAAATTGTCTTCTTTGACTTAAAGTCACTGGATAAAAATTAATTTCATTTGTCTAGAGAAAGGAACTTTTTAGAATTAGAGGTATAGCCAAATTACTGATTCATGTCTTTGCATGAACTGTGTATATTTGTAGGCAACTTATTTATTGTTTAGTTTTGCCACAAACTTGTCAGTGTTGTTTTTTAATCTTCTACTCATGACTTTTTTTTTGGAATAATAACATTTATTATATTGCCTGAGACCACACAGTAAGCCTGTGAAATAAGACATTCAGCGTAATTGCTATATTCTTTCTTTTCTTAAACTACTAACAGGGAAATCCCCAGTTGCTCTTAAAGGCCACTAAGGTACCATGTATATATTTACTTTGAAGCATAAAGGTTAAGAAAAAATGTAGTTCCCAGCAAGTTATGGATATAAACACGATTAGGACCCTATAAGTTAGTTCTAGCGATCATGTTCCTGCTGAAACCCATAAAGCTAAGTGTCTTTCAAGCCATGCAATATCCTTTCTAAATCTTCTGGAGCACACATATCATTATGCCATTTGGCAATCTTTAAACCAGATGGGGATCAATGTTTTCTGTGTGGTGCATTATACTTTGCTGTTATAGAAGCCCTAGGTAATAAATGTTTCTGCAACCAATTTAAAGAGAATCCATTATGCAAATATCATAATACTTGCATAAAATCCTTGATGTCACAGTTTAGTATCATGTACTAAGCTTGTTTAATGATTTCCCAAGATAAGTTTGTTCAAACAAGGGAAAAATAAAATACAATCAACTTGTGTGTAGTTGCTGTAGTAAAAAGAAATAGTGGCACCTACATCTCTAAAATTTACTTTTGAAATTTATTTTTGTTCTGAATATGATCAAGACTGAATTTAACTATAGAGTAAATAGGGAGTCTTCTAAGTTTTTGATCAAAAGATTTTTTTTTATGTGTAGCTTGCTGGCATCTTTTTTCCCTCCTAAAATATATACCTGTATATCACATGGATATAAAAATGAATGAGTATATATCAACATATATACATAAACACATAAAATATGGTATGTATTTGCATGTAGCAATACACACACATGCATAAGCATGCAGATATAGACATACAGATACACATGTATGCACATATACAGAAATAATTCTTACATCTACCTTCTCCTGGCTCATTAAAATAGTGTACTTCTCCGTTGAACTATTCTAGGACAGGTATATTAAAATATATATTACTTTTAAAAATGACATAATATCAATTAACAGATTCAAAACTTTGAAAGTGAAAAAAGAGATAACACAGAGAAACACAAATCTCAGTTTCTAGTATAAGTATTTTAAAAATAGCCTAGTGTCCGACATAGGAATCTGTTTTATTGGGTATGACTTACTGCTAGATGTGACAGTAGGCAGCCCTAGCGGCCACCCCTCTATTAACCTTCATGCATGCCACAGCACAAATCCAGGTGGAGCTCTGGAACTCTGAGTCTGGCAAGACCTTAATAATCTCTCAACATTTACAACTTCACAACCATTATCTGCTTTGGTTCTATCAGTACAATATTATTATCGAAAATACCAACCCCCAGACCTTTCCATATACCTGGAATCTAACATTCATTCCACATTGTCCTGTCTCTTTCTGTCCTGTCTCTTGCCCTCCTTGAACTCTTGAAACTTTCTACTCTGCCTGCAGAAACCATTAAAATCCCCTAAATTATTTATGTTTTTTGAGAAAGTTCTTCTATGTTAATTCTTCAAAGAAAAATTTCCTGTCCAATCCAGCTTGCACAAATGGTGATTATTATTTTCACCCACACATGGGAGACCAAAGGGTCTGAAGATGAGTAAGACATCATTAAAAATCTACCCTTTTCTTGATGTTATCCAACAGCATTAAGAAATTCCTGGCAACCCCTTGGACTTTGAATGCCTAGTTGCCTGTGTCTCTCCCTGAGTACTAACATTGTCTTTCTTGATGATTTTATCTTTTTATTTATTCTTTTTTTTTTTGAGTTAAGAGTCTCACTCTGTTGCCCAGGCTAGAGTGCAGTGGCATGCTCCTCACCACAGCCTTGACCTGCTGGGCTCAGGTGATTCTTCCACCTCAGCCTTCTAGGTAGCCAGAACTACAGGCTCACACTACCATGTCCAGTTAATTTTTTGATTTATTGTAGAGATGAGGTCTCAACATGTTGCCCAGGCTGATCTTGAACCCGAGGGCTCAGGCAATTCTCTTGCCTCAGCTTCCCAAAGTGCTGGGATTATAGGCTTGAGCCACCGTCCCCAGTATCTTGATGATGTTAATATCCATATAGATGATTCAACTAATATCTTAAAAAATCTGTATCTTTTTTTTTCTACCAATGACTTCTACTACTCTCCCCAGATTCCACAATTTCAGCCCCACTGGCTGCTGCTTCTTCTTCTTCTTCTTCTTCTTCTTCTTCTTTTTAGTCCCTCAGACATCCCAGTCATGCTTGCACCATAGAGATTTCACATACTTTTTTTTCTGCCCAAAGGTTGCCTCACTTTCTGCACATCTTAGTTCACTTGTCACCTTCTCAGTGAGTCTTTCCCTTTTCTATTTAAAACTAAATACCCACTTGTCCCTGCATTCCTTTTCTTCCTTCTTTGATTTATGTTTTGTCTATAGCACATAGCACTTCTCATCATCTTATATAGTGTATATTTTACTTATTTATTTTATCCATTTATATTATGCATAGTCTGACATCCACTTTAAAAAATAACCTCCATAAAGACAGATAGTTTTCTTTTCCTTTCACTGTTACATCTCTAGTGTCTAGATGAGTTCCTGGCATATGGCAGATTTACAAATAAGAATTACAAATACCTCTCATTTATAAATAGCAACCACTCCATGCAGTGACTTAAAACAGACTGTTAATGTATTCAGTAGTTGATTTATAAATTAATAAATCTATTTATTAAATATGCATATTTATCTTACACTCTGAATAATACATTCATCAAAATAAATCTTTGGGAAGTTGTTTAAACCAGTCAACTTAAATGATAAACCTGAATATGTTACAGTCTTTTCAGTCTAACCATGAAAAAGATTAAGGTTTATAATCAGAGCAGAATGAATACATAGTATACAACAGAACCAAATTGTGCCATCTTCCAAAACACTAATTGAAATGACAAGAAAAAGTAAACAAATAGCATATTATTCTTAATGCATTCTTCACTTTTTGATGAATTGTAAAATCATCCAAATGAAAACAACCAAATTACAGTGATTCTTGATAATGCTCAAATAGCTCAATTCATTAAAAAGCTATAGTTTAACGTAAAGAAATCTTTCTACTTTTGTACTACCTTCAAGAATATCAGCTCTAATAGACAAATAGAACTATCAATTAATTAAAACTTACTAAACATGTCATTGAAGTTAACTTTTCAGTTAGGAAATACCAAGTTAATAATATTTCTATGAGCCAATATAGATAGATTTTATAAATTCCCGTTATAAAGCCCTCTATTCTAGATTTACCCAAGGTCAATTTAAGAACTTGTTCACTACAATTTAACAACTAAAATCAGAAATACCAGGTAAATTTAAATTTCAGATAAGCAACATATTTTTTTTAAGCATTTTTTTTTTGTCTCATGCAATATTTGGAAAAAACATATACTACAAATATTTTGTGTCTCTGAAATTCAAATATAACTGATTACCCTCTATTTTATTTGGCAATTATAGTTGGGCTTCCTCTATGACTATTCTCAAATATCAACAAATTCAGCAGAAATGCATAAATAAAACTAGCCTACTTGAACAAAAATTGCCAGTGAAACATAGTTTCCTTTCTATAAACAAGTGTAGGAAGATAGTCAGGAAGATGGCAGCAGAGCTGCCAGACTAAACGAGTCCCAATGTGAGTAAGCGAGAATATGGAAAATCTTGTGTAGGTGTCGGTGGGTAAGTGGGCACATGAGTGGTTGACTGAGTAGGGACTCAGGAGCAAGTGACCAGGGCTTTCCTGGTGAAGCAGCTGGTGCTGTAGCTCCTCTGCTTATTCCCTAGCACTTCCCAGAGTGCAGAAACTTGGTTTTGTCTTGTTTTTTTTTTTAAATCAACAAAGCCCTTCCCAGGAAGAAGCTGTTGGGAGAAACTGCCAACTCCAGGTTCTGTCTCACTACTGCAGCTCCTGACCAGACTCTGGCAGCATGGGCTGTGGAGGGAGCACAAGGGAGGCCAGAGGCAGAGAGCCCCACTGGAGAAGGTGAAAGAGCACACTGACACCATGCTGCAAACTGGGCAGGAAAGTGCGTGGCTTGCTCACCAAGGAGTGATGGACCTGAACTGATCTCTGTGATCAGTGGATTAACTACTCAGAGGTTGATCGTGACCCAGAGGGAATATCCTAAAATCGCCAACTCTGGAGTGACACAATGAGTACTGAGTCTCAGGCACCCCACTCCCTACCCCGATTCAGCTGCAGGACAAAGGGTGTTGCCAGAAAGGACAAGGAAGACCTCCAAAGAGATCAGTGGTGAATCTGGGGATGACCAAACCTCTTCCTCCCCAGCAATTTTCTGAACGTCAGTCCCACATGGCTGAGGCATGACTGAGAGGAATGAATCCAGGCAGAGCCTGGACATCAGCTACAATAGGAGAATTCCACTCTAGGGTAAGTGTTTCTGGGGTGCTATCTACCAGTACCTGGGGAAGAGGCAATCCAGCACCTCCCCACCAAAGGGGATCCCCCTGATCATACTAAAGTGGGAAGGGAGGACTGCAGCCACACCCATCGCCACTGTCCCCTCTTCCTTCCCTGGGCCCAATACTGGGCAGATTGTGAATGAGGCAGAAGTTCTACAGGACACAGTAATGGAGAAGCTGAGAGGAACGATTACAGAACCAGACACAAGCAGACAGGCTTCTTTTACTTTGTTTTTGTTTGTTTGTTAGTATTTTTACTTTGTGCATGAATGTGTATGTGAGGGTTCAATCTCTATCCCTCCTACCCCCTTTTTTCCCCATCTTTCTTTCTTATTTTATTTTTTGTTTTCTGTTTATGTGTATACATGATGGATTGAGTATTCATCTTTCAGGTTTTTTTGTATGTTTGTTTTTTTCTTTTTGTTCTTCTCCTTTTTTAAGTCAATGTGTGCGTGTGAATACATATGTGAGGGTTAGATTTGAATTCTCTCTTTTCCTTCTCTTTTGTTTTATTTTTTTCTCTTTCTCCTTTCATTTTAGGTTGTATGTGTGTTTTTTTTTCTTTTGTTTTGCTTTGCTGATATTCCACTTTGTTTCTGTGTGTGTGTGTGTGTGCATGTGCGCACGCATGTGTGTGTGTGCATGTGCGCGCGCGTGTGTATGTTCATGTGTTTAATTATTTTTTTGCTTTGGTTTCTGTTCTTGTTATTCTGTGTTTTTTAATTTGATTTAATTTTAATTTTTGTCTGCTTCATTTCATTCTGATTTTTTCTGTTCTCCTCATTGTTGCTACTGTATCTTGGACTCAACGTGTACACACATGCACCCATTACACCATCAGATAGATTGTTGATGGGGAGTGGATCTCATGGAACTCATACCACAGTCAGTGAACATCACTATTTGCAAGTAGTTTTTGAATCCTAGCACCCCATCCTCTACCTTATTCAATCTCAAATCTACAAGAGACAGCAAAGTTTCCCATCCACAGCCCTGTTTCAAAATAGAACAAATTCAAAGCCCTGATCAGAGAAGAATAGAGGACTGAGAAAAAGTTAAAGCTTCTATCTCTGCCACTGAGTAACAGATCTAAAGATAAAAGAAAGAGAACTGTCACAAACAAGAAAAAAATCAATGAAATAACACATATAATTTCTAGTGTTACAAAGAGAAAACACCTGAAAAAGACCTCAGAACCCAAAAAATGGAAGTAAACAATGACTAGTCCCAGAATACAACAGGAATTAGGAAATTGATAGAAAGAGTGAATAAGACTCAAGAAAGACAAGATGCAACACTGAAAGAACTTGTAATAGAGATTTTGGCCATTAAAAAAATTCATCCAGGAAATAAACAGCAAGATGGCAAGCATGGAAAGCAGAATTAATCAAGCAGAAGAAAGATTCTCACAACTTGAATACCAAAGCATGGAATTAACACAATCTGTAAAGGCATAGGAAGAAAACTCAGAAAGAAAGAACAAACTGGCAAGAAAGAGACTGATCCGATGCCTGATTGGTATCCCAGAAGAGGAAAAGGAAATGGAGAATACCTTGGAACAAGTATTACAGGAGGTTATCCAAGAAAACTTTCCCCATATCACTAGTGAATGTGATCATCCAAACACAAGAGATACAGAGAATCCCCCACGAGACATCAAATGAGAAGACCAGTCCCTAGACACACAGTAATTCACCTACCTAAGTCGGCACAAAAGAAAAAATTCTAAAGGCAGCAAGAGAGAAAGTTCAGGCTCCCTATCCAGGAAAAACAGTCAAAACAAAAGCTGAATAGCAACAGACCTTTTGGCAGAAACACTACAAGCTAGAAGGGACTGGAGTTCAATATTCAATGTCCTCAAAGATAAACAATTTCAACCAAGAATTTTCAACCCAGGCAAGCTCAACTTCATCAATGATGGAGAATTAAAATCCTTCCCAGACATTCAATCCCTAAGAGATTATGCAGCTTCCACACCAGCTCTACAGGAGATGCTTCAAAAGGCATTAAGCACAGAAGAAAGAAAAAAGAAAGAATGAGCATGTACTTCCTAAGAAAAAAAGCAGAACACAGAATCCACAGAGACTACATGACAACTACAAACTAAAAACACAAACATACATCAACCTCAAAGCTAAAAGAAAACAAACATAGAAAAAACTTTATAACGACCTCATGACCAGGATAAACAATAACATTTCAACAATCAGCCTGAATGTGAATGCACCGCTAAAAAGACACAGAATGGCAAGATGGATAAATAACCCTGATCCAACAGCTTGCTGCATGCAGGAAACTCATTTCACCATAAGGGATGCACAACTACTCAAAGTAAGAGTATGGAAAATAAGTTTCCAAGTGAATGGGTCACAGAAAAAGGCAAGAGTCTCAATCTTAATATCAGACAAAACAACCTTTAAGCTACCACAAATTAAAAAAAGATATAGAAGGAACTACATAATGACAAAAGTTACAATTCATCAAGAAGTAATATCCATCCTAAACATATATACAACCAACAGAGGAGCACCAGCATTTATAAAACCACTACTAAGTAAACTAAAAAAAAGGTATTGACTCCAAACCTATTAACTGGGAACTTGAATACCCCACTAACAACTCTAGATAGATCATCAAGGCAAAAAGTCAACAAAGAGATCTGGAACCTCAACTTGATGCTTGATCAAATGAACTTAATAGATACCTACACAATACTCCACTCAACAACCACAGAATATGACTCTACTTACCACCACATGAAATGTACTCCAAGATTGATCACTTTCATGGCTATAAAACAAGCATAAACTAATTTCACAAGATCAAAATACTGCCATGCACCCTCTCAGACTACAGTGGAATAAAAATAAATGTCAACACCAACAAAACTCGCCAAAGCCCACAAAGACATAGACACTAAACAGCATAATGCTGAACAACTACTGGGTCAACAGAGAAATCAAAACAGAAACTAAAAGACCCTAGAAACAAATGAAAATGAAGAAACATTCTACCAAAACCTCTGTGGTGCCATGAAAACAGTACAAAAAGGCCAATTTATATCTCTTTGAAAGGATAAACAAGATGGAGCCCTAGGCTAAGAAAAAGAGAGAAAAAGTTCAAATAAACACAATCAGAAATGCAAAAGACCTCGAAAAAATGTAGAAGATATCAGAGATTGCACAGCACACCTGTATGAAAACAAACTTGATAACTTAAATGATATGGAGTATTTTCTAACATGACACAACCTCCTAAGGTTGAAACAAGAAGACACTGAGAAACTAAATAGACCAATAACAACCCAGGAAACTGATTCTAGCATAAGAAAAATACCTAGCCGGGCTTGGTGGCTCAGCCTGTAATCCCACGCCTTGGTAGGCTGAGGTGAGTGAAGTGCCTGAGCCCATGGGTTCAAGACCCGCCTGGGCAACTGGTGAGATCTCATCTCTACAATAAATCAAAAAATTAGCCGGCCGTGGTAGCGCATGCCTATAGTTCCAGCTACTTGGAAGGCTGAGGTGGAAGGATCGCCGGAGCCCAGCAGGTCGAGGCTGTGGTGGCCGGGAGTGGTCACTGCACTACAGTCTGGGCGATAGAGTGAGACTCCAACTCAAAAACAAAAAACAAACAAAAAAAACCCTGGACCAGATGACTTTCCAGCAGAATTCTACCAAACGTAAAAGGAGGAGTTGTTACTAATTCTATTGAAAGTATTCCAGGCAATGGAGAAGATAAAACATAAAATTCTCCCCAAATCATTTTATGAAGTTAACATCACACTGATAGAGAAACTGAGTAAAGATCCAAAAACAACAACAAAAACTACAGGCCAATAACCCTAATGAACATAGATGCAAAAATTCTCAAAAAGATTCTACCAAATCAGATCCAGTAGCACATCTCAAAAAGCATCCATCATGACCAAGTAGGCTTCATCCCCAGGATGTAGGGCTGGTTCAACATCCGTAAGAGTATAAATGCTATTAAATATATCAACAGATGTAAAAACAAGAATCACATGATTATATCATAAGATCCAGAAAAGGCTTTTGATAAAATCCAACATTCCTTCTTGATAAAAACCCTCAAACACCTAGGCATAGAAGGAACATACCTCAAAATACCATCATATACAATAAACGCACAGCCAGCATATTGCTAAACAAACATAAACTGGAAACATTTCCCCTGAAAACTGGAAAAAGACAAGTCTGTCCATTCTCACCCCTCTCGTTCAGCATTGTACTGAAAGTCTTAGCTAGAGCAATTAGACAAGTGGAGGAAATCAGGGGTATCCAAATAGGAAAAGAGGAAGTTAAATTTTCCCTATTTGCTGGCAATATGATCCAACACCTCGAAAACACAAGAAAATCTGTCAAAAATCTGCTTGCACTGATAAAGGACTTCGGCACATTCCTTATACATCAACAACAAGCAGGCAGAGATCCAAATAAAAAAACACAATCCCATTCACAATAGCCAAACAAAAAAATAAAGCACCTTGGCCTCTTCCTAAACAGAGAAGTGAAAAACCTTTACAATAAAAAGTACAAAACATTGCTCAAAGAAATCCAAGAAGATACAAACAAATGGGAAAATATTCCATGCTCATGGATAGGAAGAATCAACATTGTTAAGATGTCCATCCTACCAAAGGCAATCTACAGATTCAATGCAATACCCATTAAATTACCATAATTCTTCTCAGACCTGGAAATGACAATACAGAAATTCATACAGGAACATAAAAGACCATGAATAACTAAAGCAATCGTCAGCAAAAGAAACAAAGCAGGTGGTATCACACTTCCAGACTTTAAATTGTACCAAAAGCCTACAATAATCAAAACAGGTTGGTATAGGTACAAGAATAGACATATGGACCAGTGGGACAGGATAGAGATTCCAGAAGCAAAACCTCAATTTCTCAGCCAACTAATCTTCAACAAAGCCTCTGACAACAACTACTGGGGAGAGGAGAACCTATTCAGTAAATGGTGCTGGGAAAACTGACTATCCACATACAGAAGTTTGAAACAAGACCCCTACCTATCACCATACACAAAAATCAGCTCTAAATGAATCAAAGACCTAAACGTAAAACCTCAAATTATAAGATCCTTAGAAAATGCAGGAGACAGCCTTATGGAAACTGAAACTGGCAACCAATTCCTGATCGAAACCCCAAGTACCCATATCATAAGAGATAATATAGATGACCCAGATCTCATTAAACTGAAAAACTTCTGGGGGAGTTTGATGGTTGTAACTTTTGTAGGTATATATCAAAACCAATGATTAAATCAACTCATATTCTGTCAACCACTAAATTTTTTTGGGTTGTGCTACTCACTAACACAAGCAGACACATGAGTGAACAACCCCCCACAATAAACTCCCCGAATAGGTATAAAATAATAATTCCTATGGTGAGAGAGATTAAAAATGTAAGTCTTAAGATTTCTTGAATAAAATGTTAATGGGTATGAAAATAAATATACTTTGTTTTCATTTCTTTAAACTTTTGATTAAACTCAGATTTGAAATATAATTTCAGTATTCATATATCTTTCTCATCTATAAGTGACATCTTTCAAATTTTGCAGTCTGCCATTGACATTTATCTCTATATGAAACTGTAAAATCAAAGCCTGATGAGGCCTTGGAAAGTTTCATGACACTTGGTTCTCTTTAAGTTAAAATAACAGCAACAGAATAATATTAATGTTTACTAATTTCTTGATCAAAATTCTTGAATACATGTTCCAGAGTCAATGCCTTTTAGTACTCAAAGACTCAGAGAAATTCTCAGTCCTAGAAATACCAGAACAGTCTTATCAGCCGTTAGGTGAATGGACCCCAGAGAAAACTGACGTAATGAGTTTGTGTTTATGATATGGCAGAGATGATGGAGGTTTGAAAGCAGTTGTCACTTCTCTAGAAATATTGCTGTTCCCACAACTCACAGAGTTCTTTGCATCGATCAGTTTAACTTGAAAAACCATATTTCTCTCAACAAAAGGAGCCAAGTTACCCTTTTTACAATTACCAGTGACCTGTGTTTTTTATCCCCTTAGATATTTTTTCCTACTGGTAGCTTAGGAGCTTTTATTGTGGAGATAATCTGGGTTGTACTTCACACACTCGGTGTTATATGACCACCCTTAGGATCCTGCAGTTACAGCAGAATATGATACATGCACTTCACAACACCATCAACTGAACAATGTTTGCTGCATTTGTGACAATCTCAGGAGTTTCAACTATTGCCTTAAGTATGGCCTTTAACTGAGGCATTAGAGTTTTCAGTTTCAAAACTGTTAGGAAATTCACCAGATCCAAATATTAAATTAATTTGAAACTACATCGTATAGACAAATAAGTACAATTTAAAAAACACAATTGCATCAAAATAATCACTTCTCTGGCTCCAACTATATTCAACATTTTCTCAAAATTCTAGTTCATTCTCCATTTTGTCTTTAGTTAAATACTCATGTAAATGTATATTCAATCAATGAAATAAATATGTATTGATCATGTAAATGTATATTCACTCATATTTATTGATCACTTCATATTTAACACTAGAAAAACTATTAATATTATGTGGATATAGAGGTAAAATCAATTTATGGATTACATGTTATGGATTTTACAGCACTATGATTGGTTCTTTTCTAGTTAATAATATAAATCTATTAGCTATATAACTAAATGTTTATATTTTTTCCATATATTATAAAAAATCATTTGCAAATAAAACCAAACGAATGTCATGTATAACATGCATTTTTCTTTTATATTATATTTTGGAAGCATGATTAGTATAAATGTAAGAAATGTTCTGAGACATCAGAGATTTTTAAAATTAAGATAACACTGACATAGACAAATCATATATGTCACAACCACATTGGGTATGACAAATACATAGTAAAGACCTACTGTATTACAACTCTGTGCTAAGATCTATACATATAACCCTAATGAGGAAATAGACAGAGGCAAATAACCAAATAAAATAACACATTGTGGTAAGAACTAGGAGAAAAACCAGGTAACTGACTGATGGTGTAGTTGGGAGCGTGAAGGAGTTGTAGGTTGGTAGGACAGTTTTTCCTTTTGAAAAAGTCACTAGATTGATAGATCCTCAAATGTTAAGAAGGAGAATCATGTTAGGATGGGGGGTTGCCCTGACTCAAGAAAAAATTTGGTAGGTTTCAGAAACTGAAAGAAGGTCAGAATGGTTAAATTGTAGTAAGTAAATGGGGAAAAGGCACTATGTAAATGCAATAGAATAGTACAGACATCTCAGGTGCTGCAAGGTGAACAGATTTTCTCTAAGGTATTATGGTAAAACAATGATGTCAGGGAAATATTGAATACCAAGATATGTGAATGCTGAATTACTTTACTTGCAAGTTGAGAACTTAGCCTGTCAGTCAGGAATACAGGAAGACGACTTGAGACTGGAGTCAAAGACACAAGGCATTGTTATTCATGGTTAGCAAACAATATGGGGAGCCATATATTTGTGATAGTTCTCCTGATTTCCATGGTCTATAGAGCAATGCAGTGGGTCCCAGATGAATAGATGGACAGGTGATGGACAGCTGATGGATGGTGTTACAGAAGGGGACTCAGAGCTTATGGAACATGAATCTTTTGTAATGAACAATAAGAAATACAGTCCTTTTTTCCTGGAAAATAGCATGTTCTTTATCATAAAAAACAGTAAGCATGCTTACTTTTAAGTCCAGAAGAAGAAACATTAACTTTGAAACCTCTTTCTCGGCTGGGCTTGGTGGCTCAGCCTGTAATCCCAGCACTTTGGGAGGCTGAGGCAAGTGAATTGCCTGAGCCCATGGGTTCGAGACCCACCCGGGCAACTTGGCAAGATCCCGTCTCTACAATAAATCAAAAATTAGCCAGGTGTGGTAGCACATGCCTGTAATTCCAGCTACTTGGAAGGCTGAGGCAGAAGGATCGCCGGAGCTTAATAGGTCAAGGCTGCAGTGGCCGGGAGCATGCCACTACACTCGTCTGGACAACAGAGTGACACTCCAACTCAAAAAATAAAAATAAGAAATAAAAAAAATTTTTTTAAATGAAAACTTTCTTTGGTATGCACATATCTGAAAAGATAGTCTGGAACAAAGCATGCTGAAAGGCAAGAAACTCATGAGGAATGATTTTCCAATAGACAGGATCAGATATATGTTTTAAGCAAATCACTATGATTACCTACATAAAGGGCACACACTGAGAGGAGGCAAGTGTTATGTAGCATAACCACTGTGATATCAATACATTGTTTTGGGATGGGCAACGGTGGAAGGGGCGATACCTCTGGCCTGAACTAGGCATATGACATATGGGGAAGACTGAATCAATGACTATATCTTGGAGGTAAAGTTGACTGAATTTGTTGGATTTTGTTTACTTGCAATAAACTAAACTTAAAATGAAATAATTTAGAAGGCAAACATTTAGTAGAATAGAAATGACTATGTAATATGAGAGAACACAATCATTTTTACTGAAACATTTAAAAGTTCAGTTTTGAATATATGAAGCTTAAGAGAACCATAAAGTGATTAAATGAATATGTACAAGATGGGACTCAGAAGACAGATCAAGGTAAAGATGATTTTGGAGTCAACAAGTAAATGACATATAAATTCTTGAGAATGAATGAAATGACCTAAGGATAAATTGAAGGGATAAGATATAAGTCAAATGAGTATTGAAGAAAGCCAATCATAAGAAATCAGGTAACATATGAAGGATGGTTTAGGTGTGAGGGTGAAGGAGTGGTAGATAGGTTGGTTAGGACAGACTTTCCCTTTGAAAAAGTGACTAGACAGTTTCTCAAAGGTTAAGAAGAATCATGTTAAGGTAAGGGTGGTGGGGGGGTGGGAGGAGCCCTGACTCAGGAAAAAATTTGGTACATTCCAGAAACTGAAAGAAGGTCAGAATGACTTAATTGTAGTAAGTAATATAGGACTAACATAAGATAAGATATAGGAGGAGGTAGTTAATGCAACAAATAGGTTAAAAAGGTAGATTATTGTGCCAAAAAAAAAGTAACGTTAATGTTGCAGGAAAGATACAGCCATCTGGTTCAAATGGTCCTAATAAATAGCATTCTTTGTCATTGATTTAGAAAACATAATGAAGTGAACTTTCCTAATACATGTAAAACTTATTTGTTTTCTTCAAAAAGCAATTTCTAGTTAGAATAAATATTGGCTAAAATTTTCAAAACTACAGCTAGAGCTGTCAAATTTTGAAATTAGTATTAATTTCCCAATTAGCTTTTTTCTTCTACAAAAAAATACAAAGACTTACAATTGATGTGCAGTATAAAGGTAAAAATAACAGAAACAGGAGTTGGTAGAGAAGGAGACTATTGAAGTAGAAAAAGGTTTTAGACTAATTACATTCATTTTTTTTTCTTTTTTCATTTTTAAATTTTAGATTCAAAGAGTATATGTGCAGGTTTCTTATATAGATATATTGCATGGCGGTGAGGTTTGGGTTTCGACTGAGCCAGTCACTCAGGTGGTGAGTATGGTACCCAATGGATGGTTTGTCAGCCCTTGTCCTCCTCCCTTCTGCCCCCTTTAGCAGTCCTCAGTTTCTGTTGTTTCTATGCTTATGTAAGGGCGTTAACCTCTTATTGTTACAAATGAGAGATCAAGAGACAGTCCGAAGTTCTTAAAACAGTGAAAAAGGGTTAACATATCCTATTTCAATTTTGGATAGAATGAATAGATAACTACAAAATATAACTAGCAATATTAAAGGTATCGTAGTTTACTGACAGTATTGCACTGAAGTCACTTCCCTGGCTTTCATTGTTATGATACGGTTATAAAAGATGTTTACATAAAGATAAGCTGGGTAAAAAGTGTATAGGAACTCTGCACCCCTTTTGCAACTTTGTCGAAACATATTTTACAATAAAATATTTTAGGATTAAAAAAATATAAAGTTATCAGTGGAAGGAGAGAAAGCATGGATATGCTACTCCCTCATGTTATATTAGAACCTCTAATAATGTTAGCTACAAACATGACCCATTGTTTTGCTTCTTAAGCGAGTATCAGTCCTATTCTTGTATTCACATTTCTCTTGAAGTCACGTATTTCAGAAGAAATTGACAACAACTACCTCCAGCAAAAGCCTGGATTAGTCATAGTGTAAACTAATAACTCTTCCCAGTAATTAATTATTTCAAAAGTGAGCATGAAACTTACTTCCAGTCAATGGTGTTAAAAGGAAGATAGTTTAAAACCTTGTGAGGATAGTTTAACTCCTAAAAGTGATGTTCTTTCTTCTTTCTCAGGATTTATGTGAGCTTTCCAATGCCTGAAACCTAGCAACCAAGTTGCTACCTGTAAAGACAGAATTAATTTTGTAGATGGCAAAATGTATTAGAAGGAAACTGTGTTCTTGGTGACATAACTGAGCTTCTAAAATAATTCATCCTGAAGACTTATGTAAAATAAAATAAAAATACACCATGTATTAAGCCAGATGAAATCTATACACAAGATCAAATGAATTTTATATGTAATATATACATATAAGTATACAATATATTAATCTATATTATAGCATATAACATAAATATATAATTATTATTGTATCTGGAAAAAAACAAGACATATAAAAAGGAAAACGAGCAATGGGTGATAATTAGCAACTCACAAAAGAATAAATGTCAATGCCAAATAAACCCACGAATAGATAGTCACTAATAATCAGTGAAAATGAAATTCAAGCAATATTGAGAAGTGTTTAATATTGCATGTTCACCACCATGCAATATTGAGAAATGATAATAAAGTCAAACACTAATAATCTTCTCTTTGACCAGAATAAATCAAAATAGGCAATCACAAATTCTCTTGACAGCAGGGTTTCTTGGTTACGTTACTTCTGGAAGTTCGATTTGGCAGTGTCTAGTAAATGTAGGCACATACAAAATTCTGTCTCTAGGAAGGACTTTGTACTTTAGACATACTTACATATGTGCACAAAAATAGATGTATAAAATGTTGATTTTGCTTTTTATATTAAATGGTGATACAAAGTAAAATAAATATTTCAAATTAAGAGAAAGAGTAGAAAAGGTGTAAAATACTCTTACTATACCACCACTAAAGAGATGAAATAAAGCCCCAATTAAAATACTGATTGAATAAAGCACATAGCTATATCATGTAAAGTGTAAATTTTAATTCTCAATTCTCTCTCTCTCTCTCTCTGTGTGTGTGTGTGTGTGTGTGTGTGTGTGTGTGTGTGTGTGTGTGTAAATATGTAGAAAACAGTTCTGGGCAATTCCCAATATAATTCAGAATATGAGAGAAATGTTTGAATGTTGATTGAGAAGTACTGTAAGTTTTGCTATATTTTCTTGGACTCAATATTTAAGAAAATTACTTTGATTATTATTTTTAAAAAATCAATAAAACAATTTTATAGAGGAAAATTAGGGTATTAAATTTTCACAACTGGGATGTTTTTTCACATACTGTTCAGTATCATATAAATTAATCCCTAAATTTATAATTGGAAAATAATTACATGCTTATAAAAAGTAATGGAGGGATATAAAAATTATCTTATATGACTGAGTACTAATATACTGCTACTATTACACAATCACTGTGACTAAAACTGACTACTGTTTAAGCATTTTCTAAGTGTCAGTTATCAAACTCAACTCTTTGAAAATCTTTATTAATTCCTCTCAATACTTTCTGAAGAATGTTTTGATTTTTCCCAATACAAGATAAAGAGGAAACAGAAAGAAATGGTAATTGAGTTGTGATCTGAACATTGTTCTCTTTGATATCAAACCCCAAGCTCTTAACTATTGGAGACAGCTTTAAGCTGCTGCCTAATGTTTACATGAGAGTTCTTCCATTAAGGGAAAACTCAGGACTCCATTCTGCTACTCTTCACCAATGGTTGAGCTGAGAGGAGACTAAGTATACTTTGTGCAGACCTTCTAAGTTTCCTTTTTGACCCACCTGTTCACAGATAGGAAAATCTAATATTTGAATTCACACTGAACAGTAATAAAGTTGATATTTAATTTCCATTTGCCTTCTTCCTTTTTCTATCTTCCTACTGTTTCCAAGAAGAAATCAGAAAAACAGATGCGTCATATACTGTAACTGTCCTGGAAATCTCAACATTAAGCACTGTGTATTTCTCCCTACAGCTTTCTTTTTCTCTTTGAGAAGAAAATTATTAGGCTTGTATGTATGAAAATCTAGAATATAAGTTGGATGGTATAGACTTTTTTTAAATTTTAGAGCTACAGGAACTTTTTTCTAAAAAACTTTTTGCATAGATGAATATTAAAATCAAAGTCCTGACACGGTGGCTCATGCTTGTAATTCTAGCACTTTGGGATGCCAAGGAGGGAGGATGGCTTGAGGACAGGAGTTTGAAACAGGAAGGTGGTTTGAGGCCAGGCGTCTGAGACAGGAGCTTGGCAAGACCCCATCTCTACACACATACACACAAAAATTAAAATTAAAACAAAACAAAACAAAACAAAAACCAAATAATTGATGTAGTGACACATGCCTATTGTCCTAGCTCTTTGGGCGATTGAAGCAGGAGGATTACTTGAGTCCATGAATTAAAGGTTACAGTGAGCTATGATCAGGTCACTGCACTCTAAGCTGGGTGACAAGAATGAGACTCTGTCTCTAATAAATTATCCCACAAATAATCTTCATACTTTAGGAAACTTAAAAGGGAGTATTTCTATTTATTTTTTTCTTTTCAGGGCCATGACTTAGGTCTCTATTGTCTTTAAAAGCTCCTTCAGTTTTATTGGTCATTTTACATTTGCATACAAGGGTAGTTTTTACTTTTTTTCTTCCTGCTTTTTCTCTTTATTCTACTTTCTCTTATTTCTCACATTCTCAGATTTATGAAGGAGGAGAAAAGGTCTGTTTTGTGTTCTATTTTATAATTTTAGATATTTGTAAAGATATCACTGGCAAAACATTTATCCTTAGGCTGTTTCCATCAGTGAATTATTATAACAGACAATAAACAAGCATAGCATCTTATTGCCTTGAAACATTTCTTAGTGACTAGCATTATACTACATTATGTAGAAGCTGACAGATGGTACTTTAATAAAAAAGAGTTATATTTTATTCCTTATATTAGCTTCCAAAATTTAGATCAAGATGTAAAAACTCTATAAATGAAATGAGTATATGGACTGTGTAATAAGCTCAAGGAGTTCAGGGAATATCAAGAGAGGTGTTAAGACATGGTAAGATTCAGTGATCAGTGCTTGGACAGAGGAAGTCTTTCCCAGGAAGAAACGTTCTAGAGACAGAGGCTGAAGCCACCATCTAGAAGGGGATAAGTCCAAGTATCTCCCCAAAGAGTAGGGAAAATCAGAAAGGGGACAAATGTATATAGGTGATGTCACTCAGCAACCAGATGGGAATCTCTTGGTCAGATAGGAGAGTTCTGAAGGGCAATATTGGCTTGGAGTCTTTGACACCTACAGAGTGTCGTATCTACAGTATGACATATTATCAAATGTGGGGTGAAGTTTTGAGGGGTATGCAATGTAGATGAGCTCTAAAAGACCAAAAGTATGCTTATTTGAATTATATTTAAAACAATTTCATGTGTAAGAATTTGAGGTTGTTGTTGATAGATTTTGGGCTGATGATCCTGACTGCCAAGAAACAAAAACCATGGGCCATTTTAGGTCAACACACAGGGACCATCTTTGCTGACTTATATAATCATCTATAAGTGTAAAACAGAAATGTAAATCTAATTTATTTTGTTTCTTTCTCTATCTACTAAATGGGTTAACCAGTAATAAAAATCAGAAAATGAGTGTGCCCTTTATGGGACATGCCTCATAATTTTGTTACTGATAAATTCACCAGCAGACAGCATGTGATCTTTACTATAAATGATTACGTTTTAAACTACGCGACAGCTATAGCACAAGGAAGGCTGTTAGAATATTAGTAAAAAATAAAACAATTCCCTGAAGCCGATTATCCTGGCCAAATGTTTACACAGGATATTTGCTTAGTCATCAATAAACTGAGCTTCACTACTTAAAGAGGAAAAAGGAAATCCTGCAAGAAAATGATACTTCCAAAATGCTGAAGGTACTAGGGAAGAATGTATGGTCAGAATTATTCTTCTGACATGTTCTCTGAAAATATTGGGGTTTTACAAAGAGAAATTCAATTTGTAGTACATACGGAATGGTGAAATGCTGTAAAAGAATGTTCTTTTCTAGAAGTAAAGTGATGTTTTACTAACAATAATAAAATTTTTAATTTATTCACCAGAACAATCTCTTAGTTCCTGTAAATGAGTGTTTTCTATTATTTCTTTTATGGTTTAAAAATAAAATTTAAGCCAGGCTCGGTGGCTCAGCCTATAATCCCCCGCCTTGGGAGGCTGAGGTGAGTGGATTGCCTGAGCCCGCGGGTTCGAGACCCGCCTGGGCAGCGAGACCTCATCTCTACTATAAATCAAAAAATCAGCCTGGCATGGTAGCGCATGCCTGTAATTCCGGCTACTCGGAAGGCTGAGGCGGAAGGATCGCCGGAGCCCAGCAGGTCGAGGCTGCGGTGGCCGGGAGCGGCCACTGTACTCCAGTCCGGGCGACCGAGTGAGACTCCAACTCAAAAAAAAAAAAAATTTAAAATTATTATAGTAAAATCCCATTAGGAAGTACCTTGCTATCACTGTGGATCTGGAGATTTTTAGGCAAATAATATCTCCTGTATGGATAAGAATTAAGTGCACCAATTTCCATAACAAATATCCCTTGTAATATTATACCACTACTAGTCTGTAATTGTGGAGGTACAATAAAATATGACCTTTCTTCTCTTTTCAGTTGTCATAACAGAGCAAGTGTTATATACTTTTGTCTTGCCTAGAATCTCTTTAAGAAACCATTCTTTTCTTTCTCATTATTAGTTCAAATGGTTTGGATGGGACTAACTATATTTCAGAGGTAAATCTGTGGCACTGAATTTTTTGATTCAATATATTATATTATCAAGTACAAATAGCCTTATCAGTTGAGTTGAAATTTGAGCCCTCCGTGAAAGAGATGAAGGAAGCATCAAAATGTGAAACACAGCATAATGTTGCTTTTCCTTTTTTGACTGGGATACTACATGGTTACTAATCTCTTATATAGAAGAGAGATAATACATGATACAAGTAAATTATACAGTAATAAATTAGGCCTGAAATGTGTTCTAGAGATACCCTAATCAATGCCTTCAATTTACAGTTAAGGAGACTGACTTCCATACATCTAAGGTTTTCAAGATCAAAGGACTAGGTAATTATCTATGAGTCATCCTTGTCAGATGTTCTAAGCACAACATCTGACATCTAAGCACTAGTGAACCAAGGAAGATATTATGAAAATTGCAACTATATAAATCACCGAAAATGTGTGATATGGAGGAAAGGAAGAGCTGGAAATAAATTTTTGGTATCCCAAGAGTTGGGGGAATGTAAAATTTTTTATCACAGGATATACACTAACACTGAGATTGGAGGTAATTAAATGTAATTGTGGCTTTACAATATAATAAGATATGATTGGCTTTAGTAATAAAATCTATATGAAACCTGGAGACTCTCTATATACTCAGTAATTAGCAATTTCTTTCTTCTCTCACAAATTAATAATTGCTTTCATCACTATATTTTTGACAGCCGTTTAGTCAGACAATTCTTCGGGAAATGCACAAGTTCTGTTCATGTAGCCTCTCACCAGCTACTTAGCTTTCCTGGCATTTAATCTCTCTCTCTTGATAATGGGGATAATTGAGCGGTACTCTCCACTTAGTAGCATATTGAGTTCCTGTTGCTAAACGATATAGAGCCATGGATTTAAGATATGCCCACGTACACAATATTGTCATTGTCAATGTAGTGGTTTTTATAGTTTCACAAAGAGTATCTTCACGACCACTTTGAAAGATTCATAAGGTTTGTTTTCCCTTGGAAACTTTTGTCTGAGAATCAACATGAATGGTGTAGGGGAGTGAAGGGGCTGCTAAACTTTATAAGGATAGCGCTGTAAATTGCACTTACTAGCTTAACCATGTATTTGCTCCAGTGAAATACAGCCATCCATTTACATCCCATTTCTAGCTGTGAAATATGGTCTTTCCAAAATCAAGGAGTGGGGTTTTCCAACACTGTTAGGAATATATGTAAAATATATTAAATGAAACGAAGAATGCAGCATGAGTTCCACAAGCAAATGATGAGGAGGTGTTTCAAGCAGCTGTACACTTAGAAGAATAATATATCTTTTACTATTCCTTCATTTCATCTCACTATGAGCCTAGTGATAGAGCACTGTGGAGGGGAGGCTGATATATGGGCACGGTTGAGGAATTGATATAAATTGCCTTATATTAATTATTACTTATGAAATATTTAATAACAATAATACTTAAGAAAAATTTGGGGAAGCATAGTTGTCCTCAACCAGTGATCAGAGCATTAAAAATAGATAATTCTCTTTATAATTTAGTAACAAGATTTTAGGATTACAGTTGCTCTGAAAGAGCTACATTTTTTCACATGGAGGATTTAACTTTGTGTTTTCATACGAGATTGCATGGGTGAAATTGAGCACACTTTCTCTTCCCTAGATAGGAAATTGCCTAATATGTCAACATAAATGCCTTTCAAATTTTAGATGTTAATCTGGCCTCTCAGTGACTCTCTGTTGTGTTAGCCCTCACTACACTTTGACTAACACATTTATGATGTTATTATTTCATTACTTTATCTAGCATATCCTGCAAAGTCTTAATTTTTCATAGGAAAATGAGACATTTAAACTTTTAGTAAGATACAACTGAGTTTGAAGTAAATGTTTTCTACTTATGCATATAGAGTTTAAAGCTAGTAAAGTTTTACTTGTATAACTGCAAATAATAAATCTAGAAAATATACATATTATTCTATAATACTGCAAATTTGCATTACATGGAAAGTAGACTAGTTGATTACTAGCAGCTTCTTAAATTCTACATACAGTTTTTATTGAAATCTTTTATTATATTTCTAAGAACAAGATAATCTACTTCAAAAAGTTTGTATGTATTTGTTACTGCTATTTTCTTCTGTCTAGAAGACCATTCAACTTCTCCTGTCCATCCTTAGTCTTCCTCATTTCTTCAAATGCTTCCAGAAAAGAAGTCAGAAGAAAACTAGTACTCAAAAATCACTGTCACAGGGACTCACTGAATATTACAAAGAGAGTTAAAATTATCGAAGAATCAACCTTCTTTAGCATCAAAATTAGAACATGATAAAAGCCCAGGGTTGAATAGAAGATTTTCTTCTAGAAGAAGTAAAGATGGTATCATATTGAAATATTTTTTAAATTGCCAACACATACTTCTCATTTCTGCAAAAGCAGTTCAGTGTTATGTGAAATAGATGGAGAAAATCCCCTTAAAATCTCTAAAATTTGTTGCCAAATATTTTTATGAAATGCAGGCTAGTAGTAAAGGTATTTTATGGGCAACTCTGCATCTTTCAATAGGAGACACTTTTGCTTTAGCGAAAGATCATCATTCTGATCCTGCAGCAAGTGGAAATTACAACAAATGAAAAAGTCTATGGGTCGCTAGTTGCTCTGACTGGCTTCCCTTTGGGGGTTTGAAATAACCCAGGCATCCATAAGTGCTATCCTAAATCAAAATGGTAGTATTCTCACCTAGTAAAGTGAGGTCTAGAGTGTAATTTGTAACATAGAAAATACAAGCAACCCTACCCTAGGAGATATTTTATCTCTAAGAAACAACACTGTGTTTTTTAGAAAAATAGAAGAACAAAAATTATGTGCAGTTATAACAATAGCACCTGCAAGCAACAGAGATTGCCCCTGAATAATGTCTTTCCTGTCATAGCATAAACAACTCTGTAGGAAAGATCCTAAATCAGGAACAGAACCTCAGTTAAATGAGAATATTCAAAGTTCTCCTGAATTGACTAGCAAAATAACTAAGAAAATTGACTATGCATGAACACAATGCATATCTAGAGCAGAGGCCAAGTTCAATAGAAAACCAATGTAACAGAGATTGTTTTAAATTACATATGAAACAAAGTTTTAAATTTCTTATCCCACAAAATACTTATTTCAAGTAGCCATTTCACATGTAGTCTCACAAATGGGTTGGAGTGAAAGTGGTTAAAACATTCTTCTGCAAGTATGGATACAGCTAGAGATGTCCAGGAAAATGGAAATTCCCTTAGACGGTTCCTTGCTTTCATCGTGAGACTGGAATAAGTTTGCACCTGTCAGGTGGCAGTTTAGAAATGGATGAGGAGGGTGATACTTAGTCAAATATTTCTAATCTAACTATCCCTCTCCATCAAAGGTGGATTCTTCAGCTCTTCTGTCCTTCAGGTGAACTTCAGAGTTTGGTGTGTTAAAATGGGGTGAGGTAGAAAGGAGACAAGAGAGAGCTGGCCTGCAGAGTTCCTCTGCCTAAGGCTGAACGATCATAGAGCCAGTTGCTGAAATAACATCCTTAGCTGCAGATTGGACGGAGGATGGCTGAAATTCAGGTATTTGCCAGGCTGAAATTGCCTAATTGGAGAATGAATCTGGGTGGGACAGTTGGAAGTGCAACTGGCATTCTATCCTGCAGCAGACCACATCTCAAGTTTTACCTGCTGAAGAGTTCAGTAATGGATAATAGTAACTTAAGCAAGAAGCAAATGTGTCAAATAATCACTCCACTAAGACAGCAAGTATTCAGACATCAGCAGGATGATTTGCAGCCCAAACAAGCAAAGGAAGCTGTTACCAGAATTTAGAAGATCTGTTGTCAAGGTCTCTCACTAATGCAGATCTGAGGAGGCAAGGTGACCCAGGAGGGAGGGCTTAGGGGAATAAATATCCTCAATCTCACTCTTCTCTTTTCTTTTAACTTTTCATATGCTCCCCAATGGAAATCCAAACAGAAACCAGAGGGCTGGTGATTCCTTTTATGTAATTCACACAGACAAGTCTCCAAGACAGAAGGCAGTATGAACAAAAGGGAGACTGGGTCAGAGGGGGTTGCATGGTATATGCACAGTACTCCTAAAAGCCTCAGGTCCCCTGAAACTGTCTCAAACTTGAAATAAAAGAGATATATTTGTCAACTATAAGGTTTTGTATTTGTTCTTAACTTTTGGCTTTGTTTTATGCTATCATCAGCAGAAATAAAAGTTCTGAGTTTGGCAAGATCCCCAATAGAAACCCCCAAAAAAGTTACTTTTGTTCCCAAATCAGTGTTTAGAATTTAATTTTTTAATATGTGTTATTCCACATTTGGAAAAATTTTTAAACAACGGGAGAGAAAAACTAGGCAAAGAGAGTGTCCTCTACGGAAAGTGTTTGATACTAGTTCTTTTCTCAGACTCCTAGAGCCTATAAAAAGTCTAAACCGCGTGGATAGATGGATGCATATAGATAGATGATAGAGAAATAGGTCAGTAGATTATATATCATCTAACTCTGTAGGTTAAAATTACAGGAGGGTTTCAACATCATTCAGATAAACAGCTGGGTACACTGAAAGAGATCAGTCATACAATCATGTCATTTGTTCAGACCTGGAGACACCCGATCTAATTTTAAAAAGAGTAAAGAACAAAAAAAGGTAGCATGAACCCTAAGAATAAGTTGTATACATAAAATAATAATTACACCATGTAAAACATATAGGAAGAACAATAGTGGAAAATAATGAATTATGTTCTCAAGAAAAAAGGTTTACTTTTGACAGCATCTTTAGTCCTTCTAGGGAAATGTTCTAGTCCTACTAGGGAAATGAAAAAGATGAAAGAGATAAAGAAGAGAGGAGTAATGAAAATAATGTAAAACAATAGATTAGAAGAGTGAAAGCTTTAGAAATGGACAAAACAATCTACAATGTAGCAAAATAAATAAATGAGCAAAATATTGATGAAATAATTCACATGTCTATTAAAATACCTACTATGTATGTTTTGGGCATCATATTAGCTAATGAGGATATAGGTAGCTAAAAAAAGAGAGACAAGAAAGAAAGGAGGAAGGAAGGGAGGAAGGATTCCTATTTTTGTAATGCCTAGATTCTTGGTGAAAATTGCATTTAAATGTGTTTTAAAAAATCTGAGCCCGCGGGTTCGAGACCCACCTGGGCAGCGAAACCTCATCTCTACAATAAATCAAAAAATCAGCCGGGCGTGGTAGCACATGCCTGTAATTCTGACTACTTGGAAGGCTGAGGCAGAAGGATCGCTGGAGCCCAGCAGGTCGAGGCTGCGGTGGCCGGGAGCGGCCACTGCACTCCAGTCTGGGTGACAGAGTGAGACTCCAACTCAAAAAAACCAAAAATTTAAAAATGACTATAAAGTGTGATGTGCTAGCAAACGAGAAATTGAAGAAAGCAGAAAACAGCAGGAGGAAGCCACTCACTAGGTGAGATGACGGGGTTATCTTTGTAAAGGAGATATTTAGATGAGCCTGGAAAATGTACATATACACAAAATAAAGGGAGAAAATAGGGAAATATTCTGAAGCAAAAAATATTTGGGGCATATGGAAGCCTAAAAATACCATATCAACTGCCATTTCTGAATTGGTTAAAATATACTAGGTACTAGTGTGGTAAACATTCAAATATATTTATAAACTAAATTTAACAATAAATTTATTTCACCACAACTCTATGAAGCAAGGATTGAAGCAGATGTGGACACCAATTTTGAGAGATCTTAAGTGATTTACTCAAGAAAGTTTAGTTACTACATGGCAGATTTTGAAACAGGTTAACTTGACCCCAAAGTCCATGGAAAACAGGTTCTGAAAAGTAGTTTTTTGGCTAATCATTACATCTGAACAATATATTACAATTACTTGAACATAACAATGTGTGAAAAATAGAAAAACGTGGCAAAACCAAGGAAAGGCTTTAATTTAAAATAACAAAGAGGTCATCGTGTACTAGATTAAATCAATGAAAAGCACAAAATACAGACATAATCAGGATAGACTGTAATTATCAACTATGAAGAAAGAGAAAGAATGATTTAAGTAAAGTTTAAAAATTCAGAGAACAATATGCTAAATCAGCAGGACCTTTCCAGGTACCAGCATCCTCCAGGGGATGTTCATATCTTCCACATCAGCATGTAATAACCCATGTGCTCTGGTGGCATGAGAGACTTGTTTATTTGTTTGCTTTATTTCAAATAACTCACTACGCAATGAGTGTACAAAAAATTGATTCATAGAGTGCAAAACTCAAAAACACTCATTCTTAGTAAATTACTAAAATTAAAAACTTTAGTTATAAGACAAAATAAAATGGTAAGAAATTACTAAGCAATGTATATAAGTTTCCAATATTGAAATTCCTATAATGATACAAGGAAAAGTGAAAATTATAAAGTAAATAGGATGTTTGTGAAGATAAGGTTTAAACATTTATTTGCTGTGATAGATCACTAAATACCATTGAAAGAAAAGTTTTTTGGTCTAAGAAACTTTGCATGTCAAGTATTTATTAGAATACAGTTTAATGTTTTATCACTAAGAACTCTTAAACAGGAAATAAACATTTTTCTGAATAAATATGCAATTTACATAGACATACATATTTTAAATGTAAGTACGTAAGTGAATAATACAGCCACAAGCAATCAGAAAGACACATTGACAAAAAAATTATTTATCTTTAGCATGTTGGCATATATTATAATGAATCATTTTTAAAAATATGATCAGGGATGTGAGAAAATAAATAGTCTCAAACAGTATAGGAAATAATGTAAATATTTCACATTTTCAGGATTCTGACACAATTTACATTCTATATCTTAAAAATGTATGCGTGCATACACATACCCACACTCAGACATATATTTGTTTCCATGGCAGTTAACCTTTTAGCAACTAGGCCTAATAAAATTACCAGATACATTATTAGATAGATACATAATTATCCTTATATGTTTTAAAACATAGGTTTTATTATTACTTAAGTCTGGTGATGCCAACAGATCAGAAAACTGCTGTCGAAAGAATAGTTTGCTGATGCAGAGATTCTGGCCGTGAAATTTCACACAATGATAACTGAGAAGTGGGGGCTGAATATGGAATATTGTCATGGTCAGGCTTACATTGTATACAGTGGGTTTTCTTCCAAAATGAAAGTTGTTGCTTCTAGACTTTTAGAGAAATATCCCCAAGCTATCTATACGCTTTGCTCTTCCAGTGCCTTAAATATGTGGTTGGCAAAAATCAGTGCCTGTTATGGGAGTATCTGTTGCATTGGGAACAATTGAGGAAGTTTGTTCTTTTTTCCATCGATCACCACAACTACTTTTAGAACTTGACAATGTAATTTCTGTTATTTTTCAGAACAGTGAAGAAAGGGGTAAAGAACTGAAGGAAATTTGTTATTCACAGTGGACAGGTAGGCATGATGCTTTTGAAATTTTAGTGGACCTATTGCAAGCACTTGTTTTATATTTAGATGGTATAAATAGTGACACAAGTATTAGATGGAATAGCTGTATAGCTGGCAGAGCATTTGTACTCAGCAGTGCAGTCACAGATTTTGATTTCATTGTTACTATTGTTGTTCTTTAAAATGTCCTATCGTTTACAAGAGCCTTTGGGAAAAAATCTCCAGGGGCAAACCTCTGATGTCTTCTTTGCAGTCAGTAGCTTGACGGCAGTACTACATTCACTCAATGAAGTGATAGAAAATACTGAAGTTTATCATGAGTTTTTGTTTGAAGAAGCCACAAATTTGGCAGCCAAACTTGATATTCAAATGAAACTCCCCATGAAATTCCACAGAGCTCAGCAAGGCAACTTGGAATCTCAACTAACTTCTGAGAGTTACTATAAAGAAACCCTAAGTGTTCCAACAGTGGAGCATATTATTCAGGAACTTAAAGATATATTCTCAGAATAGCACCTCAAAGCTCTTAAGTTCTTATCTCTGGTACCCTCAGTCATGGGACAACTCAAGTTCAATACGTCGGAGGAACACCATACTGACATGTATAGAAGTGACTTACCCAATCCCGACACGCTCTCCGCTGAACTTCATTGTTGGAGAATCAAGTGGAAACACAGAGGGAAAGATATTGCGCTTCCACCCCCCATTTATGAAGCCCTTCACCTGCCTGACATCAAGTTTTTTCCTACTGTGTATGCATTGCTGAAGGTCCTGTGTATTCTTCCTCTGTTGAAGATTCAGAATGAGTGCTATGAAAATGGATGAAAGCATCTCAAAGCATACTTGAGGAACACTTTAACAGATCAAAGGTCAAGTAACTTGGCTTTACTTAACATATATTTTGATATAAAACATGATCTGGATTCAATGGTGGACATATATATATCAAACTCTATACAACTAAGTCCGAGCTTCCTACCGATAATTCAGAAACCATTGAAAATACCTAAGAGACCTTAGATAGACTTTCTGTTATATTTGATATTTGAAAGAAATCTGTAAGATATATGTAGGCCACTTGATCACTGAATATCTTTGCCTATAGGCTTCCATTGAATACATTAGCCATTGATAATCTACCTATTTAAGTGGCCCAGTTGAACTCTTGCACTTTGTAGACCTATCTGTTCTTCCAGAAGAGAACATTGAAAGTACCACGTTTTATTTACTTCTGTGTGATCTCTGCTAGTGGTACTCTGGAATTGTTTTTATCATTTTAGACATAACATTTACTATCAATGTGGATCTGCTTGGGTGCTGAGTTATCAATTCTTTGAAGAAATTTATTTTGAGGAAGTGTGAGAGGAAGGAATACATTTTATGAAATGTTACAATGAAGCCCATGATTTATCTTTGACTAGTAGGAGTTTTAAGTATGTTGTTAAAAATCTGTATTGGGCAGTTAAATTAACAGAGAGAGGCTTATGAGCGCACCAAACAGGATTTCAATGTGTTTTTGTCTTTATCAAAAGAACTTAGAGGAACAAATTCCAGTTTCAGTGTGCATGGAAGAGCCTGCAGTTGTTCTAACTCTGGTTGTTGCTGTTTACATTCCTTTGTTTAACCTACATCTTCATAAACTTATAGCAGGTATATGTCGAAAACTTCTGTTCATGGGTGAAACAGAATCCGAGACCATGAATACTGACAACTGACTCTGCCTTTTCTTTTTCCATAACTATATCTACTGCCTCATCTTGATTTATAAGCAAAACCTGGAAAACCTACAAAAATAAGTGTTTTGTGGTTTATCAGGAAATAATACAGGAAATATTACTGTTATTTTTGGTGAAGAAAATCAATTTTGTATAGTTTATTACAATCTAAATAAAATGTGAATTTTGTTTAAAAAAAAAAAAAGAATGGTTTGTTATTTTCAGTTGTCAAGAGGAAGGGACTTGCCATAGCACACAGGGCCAAATGGAAACACCAGGGTTGGTCAGAAGGCAGAGGGAATGAAGGGAAAATGTGGAATGGAAGATTCAGTATTGTTAAATGTGGACTGTAAGATTCAATATTGTTCCATTCTTTCCAACTTAATATATTTAATGCAATCCCATCAAAAACCCAATAAGCCATCTTTTAAATTCTGACAAATAGCATCTAAAACTCATATAGAAAAGCAAAAGTGATAGACTATCAAACAAAATACTGAGGAAGAATAAAGTTATAGGTCTAATATTTCTCAGTTTTAAGACTTAGTTTAAAACTATTCTTAACAAGAGAATGTGATATTAGTGAAAAAAATATACATAGACAGACCCACTCATATTTAATCAAACAATCTTTGCAAAAGGAACAACAGCAATTCAATGGAGAATTTTGGTGTTAAAACGTTTGGTGCTGAAAAAAGTTGAACATACATATGCAAAAAAACAAAAACAAAAAACAAAAAACAAGACAAAGAACATACACTAATCATAAAAATTAACTAAAAGTAAATCATAGACCTAAATGTAAAACATAAAATTATAAAACTTCTAGGAAAAAAATCTTTAGAGGAAAATCTAAGTGATGTTGAGTTTGAAGATAAATTTTTAAGGTTCCAAAAGTATGATGAGTGAAAATAATTATAAATTGGGACTTCATTAAAATTTAAAAATTATGTTTTGTGAAAGATACTTTCAAGAGAATTAAAGACAAAACACAGACTTGCAAAATATGTATTTGATACAAGACTTATATCCAAATCATATTTCTAAATTTTTAAACTACATAGTAAGAAAACAATAAAATAAAATTTTAAAAAGGATAAATATCTGAACAGACATCATTCCAAATAAAATAAACAGATGACAAATATAAATATGAAAAATACGTTTCACATAATTTATCATTAAGGAATTGCAAATTAAAACAATGAAGGGATAGCATTGCACACCTATTACAATGGCAGCAATTCAAAATACAGACAATTAAATTACTGGTGAGATTGAAAGACAACATAAACTTTCACTCAATGCACGTGGGAATGTAAAAAGGAGAGCCATTTTGAAAGAGTATGGCAGTTGTTTTCTAAAGTAAATGTAGTCTTAAGTTCCAGTCGAGCAATCACTCTCTTAGGTATTTTACCAACTGATTTAAATGGTTATGTCTATGCAAAAACTTGTATGAAAATGCTTCTAAAAACTTTATTCATAATTTTCAAAAGCTGGAAGCAAACAGATCGACACACTGTGTTACAACCATACAAGAGGATATTATTCAGTGATAAAACAAAAGGAGGCCTGGTGCAGTGGCTCGCACTTATAATCCCAGCACTTTGGACAGTGGAGGCAAGAGGATTGACTGAACCCAGGAGACTGAGACCATCCTGGGCAACTTGGTGATACCTCATCTCAATAACAACAACAACAACAATAATAGTAATAATTAGCTGGACATAGTAGTGGCATGCGCCTGTAGTTCCAACTACTTGGAAAGCTGAGTTTGAAGGGTGACCTGAGCCCAGACGATCAAGACTGTGATGGTGGTGGTCATGCAAGTGCACTCCAGCCTGGGTGACAGAGTGAGACTCTGACTTAAAAAAAAAGAAAAAAAGAACTATAAAGCCATGAAAAGATATCAATAAATCTTAAGTGTACAATTTTTAGTGAAAAAATGTATTATGAAAAGGCTACATACAGTATGATTTCTATATACAACATTCTAGAAAAGGTAAAACTATAACAGTAGTAAAAAAAATAAATAAATTCTCATTACCAAACGAGAATTTTTAACCGAGAAATTGTTTGCATGGCACCATAATAGAGCATTTATATAATTCAATGTATTTGTTAAACCCATATAAATTCATAGTACAAAGATTGAACCTTGCTATACATATTTTTTTGAATTATATTTATTGAGGAGTTCATGGGATCTTAAGATGTAGTGCAAAATGTGATCAATTATGCTAACTTGTGAATTAATCTCACTGAAGGGCATGGGGGGAAATAGTGGTGACCTAAGTAACTTCAAAAAATGAGTGAAGTCTATGACTAGGGCAAAATAAATTGTATAGATGCACTATACTATAACTGAAAATATAGGCTAACAATTCTGTTATCTTTATACATGTATAATGGAATTGAAACATCAAATACAGTTGATTCTTGAAAATCGTGGGGTTGAACTGCACAGGTCCACTTATACATGGATAATATTGAACAAACATTACACCAAGTGTAACTCTCCTGCCTCACCTTTCATCTTTTCCAAGTCTTCTGTCTCTGCCATTCTTGAGACAGCAAGACCAATCTCTTCTCTTCTCTTCTCCTCCTCCTCAGCCTACTCAATGTGATGACTAAGAGGTAAAAATCATTATAATGATCCACTTGCACTTAATAAATAGTAAATACATTCTCTCTTCTTTATTGAAATTGTCTTTTCTCTAACTTACCTTATTGTAAGAATAAACAGTATGCATATTATATTATTTATAACAAACAAAATATGTGTTAATCAATTGCTTATGCTACTAGTAAGGCTTGGGGTGGACAGTAGGCTATTAGTTACATTTTTGGGTAGTCAAAAATTATGCATGGATTTTCAGTTGCATGGGGGGATGGTGATTAATGTCCCTGACCCTTGTACTATTCAAGAGTCAACTGTAATGGTTATTTATAGAAACTTTAAAGATATGTCCATACATGTGGATTAGTATATATGCATATATTTTCTTGCTCTGTTATTTGACAGGAAATAAAAGCTATGACAGTGATAATGTGTACATCTAATTTCCAGATCTTGTTTTGTAATACCATTCTCTAATTAAAGAAGTCAAGGCTTCTATTAAAAATGACTGATTACAGGACTGGGCTAGAAATATGCAAGATGAGCCTGGAGACACTTTTCATGGCAGAAAGTAAAAAAAAGTTCTAAGATAAAACAAAACACTAATATGGGAGCCAACTTTATGAGCAAACAATGGCCAAATCTGGAGCAATTTGAACAACAAATTAGTAGTAATATTATATTACAACATTTCATGCAAAATGAATATTCATGAGTCCATATTAATATAAAAATAATTGAATAAATAAATTAATGAGTAAAAATGCACAAATCTCCTATGCAAAAAATCCAAGTAATTTATGTAAATATTCCACCCTCAAGGAGGTAGAGAATAACTTCTTACCCCTTAAGCATGAGCTATGCATAGTGACTTCCTTCCAAAGGATAAAGTGTGGGAATGGAAAAAACTCTAATGTTGAAATATGGAGTATCTAACCTGAAAAGCCCATAATAACCTGTAATAGCTTGCTTGACATAAGTAACTCCATTTTGTAACAGAATTTTCCATGTCAACCTAGAAATAACCCCCTTATGTAACCCTCCCATAATCATATTACACACCCACATTTTTATTCCTTTAAGTGCTTGGAAACTCCCTAGTTGTACAAATTCTATAACCCTCTGTACCCCTTACTAATCAACTGTTTTGCCAAGAAATATTAATCACACTGTACAATTTATGTAATTTTTACCTTTAAGTACCCACAACTTACTCTGTTCAGCATCAAGAGTTCTTTGGACACTAGTCTGCTCTTGGTCATCAGCCCTCTAATAAAGGACTCACAATCTGACCCTCTCTGCATGTTGGCATCATTTCTCGCTATCCAGCTACAACATTTTGGAGGCCTCATCGAGAATAATTAATTCTGCCAGCCAGTCTGAGCAGCTGCCTCACTCTGACTCTTCCGGGCTGGAAGGAGAGGTGTAGGGGAGGTGCCTCCTGAAATTCTCAAGCCCTACAGCCTCTCATCTGGCTCTGAGGAGGTTGGAATGACTGTTGGCAGCTACTACTACAAAATGATCTGAGTCTGTTTGTCATGTCCTAGGAGGTAAGATTTATTTTTGGTTTTCTGTTTGCTTGCTTGTGACTGAGGTTTCTGTTTTAGTTTCTGGTTAAAGGAAAAATGACCTGATGAGGTTGCCTTTGGGCACTATTCACAGAGCCAAGACATTGACTGAATAGAGTCCCCTTGTTTTCTGCCCTGAGGTGTTCCAGGGATCCGTAACTTTTCATTTTGAGTTAGACGTATTATTCATTTATCTGTTTGTCTTTGCAGTGTCTATTTGTTGTATGTCATGGCATCTCAGAATTCAAAGTCAGTCAGTCCTCTGGACTGTATGCTAAAGAATTTCTCTGTTGCATTTGCTAAGGACTATCGTGTCTGCCTTTCAAAAGGCAAACTCTAAACTCCTGTAACATAGATTAGCCTGCATTTAATGTGGGATGGCCCTCTACAGGGTCTCTGAATGTTAAGGTTACTGAATCTGTTTGGAAGGTCATGACAGGGAATCCCAGCCATCCAGATCAGTTCCCCTATACTGATCAGTGGCTACGTTTGGTCCAGAACCCACCACCTTGGTTAAAGGCATGTTCTCTTGAAATCACCTGTTGAGTCCTGTTCTCTTCATCTCTTAAGTGACCAGAATGTACTAATTCTCATGTTATGGACCCTCCTTCACCTAGGCCACCTCTCCCCGAGGCAAAGTTTGCACCATACTCATTACCTGTAGCCTCTGTTTCTTCTGGGTTGTATCCTGTTTTATCTCCCTCTACTGACGATCCTCTTGATGACAGTAAACTCTAACCCTCTGCTGTATGCTTCCCAGGCTTCCTCACCCATTGTTACCTCCAGCACCTCTGTTTGCCCACAGCCATCCCCAGCCCCAGCTGCAGCTGAGGCTGCTTCCATTCTAACCCCTTTTTGTCTTCTCCAAGTTTGACTGCTCAACTCCAGTCCTGGACTGATCCGGCCCCACTCCTTCCCCTCTGGGAAGTTCCTCCTACATCGGGGGCAGATTGAACTGGGTGATTGTATATGGTATATATTCCCTTTTCCCCTTCTGATCTGTATAACTGGAGGTATCAGAATCACCTGTTCTCATCTAAACCTCATGCCCCGATTTCTTTAATGGAATCAGTTATGCATAACCATCACCCCACTTGGGATGATTGTTAGCAGCTCCTGTCACTTTGTTTACTGCTGAAGAGTGGGACTGCATTAGAACTCCCTGAGGCCAGGGAGTTTACTTTAGACTCTATGGGAGGCACACAAAAAGAGAATCAAGATATACTAGATAGAGATTTTTCCCTTTCTCGCCCATACTGGGACCCTAATACCTCGGCGGAATCTAGGGCATTAAATACCTATCACTGGGCTCTATTAGCAGGACTAAAGGAGGCAGATTGAAAGCCTATCAATCTTTCCAAAACCACTGAGATTCTTCAGGGACCCAAGGAGTCTCCAGGGGCATTACTCAAGCACCTCCAAGAGGCATTTCAGACCTACACCCCTTTTGATCCCATGGCTCCCAAGAATGCTCTAGTTATACATTTGGCATTCATGACTCAGGCAGCTCTGGACATTTGGAAAAAGTTACAAAAACTGGAAGACTTTATAGGAATGAATATTTACCAGCTGCTTGAGATAGCCCATAAAGTTTATCATAACCAAGATGCTGAGAAACAAAAGCAGGTAGTGCAGGCAGCGGACAGAGCTGCAAAAAGATAAACTAAAATCCTGGTAACAGTCCTCCAGGCTTTGGGAGTTGATTCCAAACCTCCCCATCAAAAGTTCAATAACCAGAAGGGCCAAAAGGGTAAGAAACCTAGATGTATTAAGTTGGCAAAGAATCAGTGTGCTTATTGCAAGTAACTAGGGCATTAGGTTTAAGATTGCCCCCTTTGCCCACAAGAGAACCCTAAGCCACTTCTGGTCCTGCCTTCCGCTGGAGAGGTTGGAAATGACTAGGACTGACTGGGCCAGGGCTCTTTTTCCTTAGGCCCCAAGAGCCCATGGTAACAGCAACTATCAAGGTCACCCAGTTCAACTCTTAGTGGACACTGGGGTAGAACATTCAGTCCTGAAAACACTATTGGGACCTATGTCTAAGAATCAGGTTTTGGTCCAAGGGGCAACAGGGGCAGTTACTAATTACCAGTTCACTTCCAACTGGACTGTCAATGTGGTGCAAAAGCAAGTCACTCATTCATTTCTAATAGCTCCAGATTGTCAATTCCCTCTTATGGGTTGAGACTTGCTTTGAAAGTTAAGAGCCAAAACTGTGTTTTCACTGACAAAACTGAAATATTTATTCCTACTGCCTATCAGATGCTCTTAACTGTCCTGCTCTCTGAAGAATATTTTTTAACTTCTTCTAAGTCCTCTACTGGAAAGACCCCATCAAGTTTACTTCTACAGTTACACCAGGAGTTCCCTTCAGTCTGAACAGAGACCAACCCAACAGGATTGGTGAAACACCACCCTCCAGTGGTGGTAAGTATAATAGCATTAGCTATTCTTTGCATTCGTCAATATCCTATGAGTTTACAGGCCTGGAAAGAAATTGCTCCTCATATCAAAAGACTCTTAGCTGCTAATATTTTAAACCCATGTAAATTGGCATGGAATACTCCCTTTTTGTCAGTTCAGAAACTGGGAATTTCTGATTACCAACCAGTTCAAGACTTAAGGGAAGTTAATAAGCAAATTGAAACTATCCAGCCTATTGTTTCTAACCTGTATATTTGGCTCAGTATGCTTCCTCCTCAACATCAGGTATATACTGTACTAGATTTTAAGGATGCATTCTTCTCTGTTCCTTTATCCCCTGTCAATCAACCTATCTTTGCTTTTGAATGGATAGATCCTGACTCAGGGGACACCAGTCAGTTAACCTTGACCCGGTTGCCACAAGGTTTCAAGAACTCCCAAATTCTTTTTGGGGAAGCCTTGCAACAGGATTTGTCAGGGTTCTGTGCCATTCACCCTGAATGTACTTTCCAGTATGTAGATGATCTCTTATTTGCAGCTGCAGACTTGGACACTTGTTTACAAGGTACTAAGGCTCTGCTACAGCTTCTTCAAGATTTAGCCACCATGTGTCAGTAAAGAAGGCACAGCTCTGTTTCACTGAAGTTTCCTACCTGGGATACTGACTAAAAGAAGACAAACTAGCCCTAACCTCAGTCCAAAAAAAAGCCATTCTTCAAATTCCCATGCCTACCACCAAGAAACAGGTATGGGTGGTGGCAGGGTATTGTCGACTATGGATCACAGGGTTTGCTGAAATTGCAAAGCCTCTGTACACAGTCACGGCAGGGGATCAGCCTTTGAACTGGACTGCTGCTGGGGAACAAGCATTACAGCAGTTAAAAATGACTCTGACCCAAGCCCCAGCTCTAACTCTTCCAGATTTTACCAAGCCTTTCCACTTGTTCATTCATGAACAATGAAGAATTGCAAAAAGGGTTTTTACTCAGACACCAGGGTCATGGAGGATACTGGTGACTTATTTGTCAAAAAGACTGGACCTAGTGGACTCTGGATGGCCCTCTTGTCTCCAGGCCATTGCGACCACAGCCATACTAGTTAAAGAAGCAGATAAATTAACTTTTGGGCAGAATATGGCTTTGACTGTTCTCTATGCCATTGAAACTGCTCCGGGAAGCTTCTGGCCGCTGGATGTCAAACCCTCGTATCATCCAGTATCAAAGCCTCTTGCTTCACCAACCAAGACTAACTTTGTCTCCTACACAATGCCTCAATCTGGCCACCCTGCTGCCTGATAACAATCTGGAAATGCCAGTTCATGACTTTGAAGACATGTTGGACATCTCTTAGGCCAGTCGACCTGATCTTTGGGACACTCTCTTGAGCCAGGCTGATACTGACCTATTTATGGATGGTAGCAGCCTGGTAATAAAAGGAATTCTCAGGGCTGGTGCAGCCATAACCATGGCTCATGATGTAGTCTGAACACAGGCATTGCCTCAAGGTACCTTAGCTCAAAAGGTTGAGTTAATTGCTTTAACTCAGTTCCTATGCTGGGGAACAGGGAAGCAGGTAAACTTCTTCACCGACAGTTGGTATGCTTTTGCCACACTTCATGTGTATGCATGATCTATAAGGAACGAGATCTTCTTACTGTGACAGGTAAGACTATAAAAAACAAGGAAGAAATCTTAGCCTTCTTTGAGGCTATATGGCTATCCAAAGAGGTAGCCATCATTCATTGTAGGGTACATAGAACTCAGATACTCCAGAACAATTGGAAACTGCCTGGCAGAACAGGCGGCTCAGAAGGCAGCAGAACTCAAAGTTGAACCCCTGACTATCTTGCTAACTAAAACCTTTCCAGTTCCCTCTGTCCCAAAACAGGAAGAAGAGGAACAGGTGGGCCTAGAGGGAGCTCACAAGGACTCCAATGGATGGTTGATCAAGGACTCTAAAATTAGTCTGCCTGAAGCCTTGGGACGTGCCTTGGTAAAACAACTACATTCTACTACCCATTTGGGAGGTTCTAAAATGATTGAGTTTTTGAATCATTTTTATCATATTCATGATTTTAAAAGCATAGCTGCAGCAACAGCTACTACGTGCCTGGCCTGTGCCCAAGTCAACGCAAATCAAGGGCTCAGATGTCTGAATAGCATTAGGGCTTGAGGAGCAACTCCCAGAGAAAAATGGGAAGTAGAATTCACTGAAAGGAAACCCCCTCATGTGGGGTACAACTATTTACTAATATTTGTAGGTACCTTTTCTGGATGGGCAGAAGCCTTTGTCACCAAAAATGAAACAGCTGCAATGGTTACTAGGTTTTTTAAATGAAATTATTCTAGGTTTGGGCTCCCCCTCTCTATTGACTCTGACAATGGTCCTGCCTTCACCTCGTCCATAGTACAACAGGTTAGTAAGGCACTAAACAGAAACTGGAAATTGCATTGTACTTACCAACTACAAAGCTCTGGGCAGATAGAATGCATGAACCAAACTCTAAAATCTACTTTAACCAAATTAATAATAGAAACTAGTGAAAAATGGGTAAATCTTTTGCCTATAGCTCTTCTCCACACTTGATGCGCCCCATATAAGGCTGGATTTACTCCACGTGAAATCCTGTTTGGGAGACCCTCTCTTCTGTTGCTCCAAATGTGGGATCCCATTCTGGAAGAAATAACTAACCAATCTTTGTTAAGGTATCTACAGTCTCTACAACAGGTCCAGGTGACTGTACACTCCAGTGTTCATGCTGTCCTGCCCAATCTGTCCTCCATGCCTTGTCATCCATTCCAGTCCAACGACCTGGTTTTCATCAAAAAGTTCCAGAAGGAAGGACTAATTTCTGACTGGAAGGGATTGTTTCTCATCATCCTCACCACTCCAACAGCGATCAGGGTCAAAGGGATACCGACCTGGATTCACCACACCCGAGTCAAGAGGGCTAGGGAAACTGACATAACCCCACCAGTTCGTGTCATTGACTGCACTGTGGCAGCAATGGACCTCAACTATCCACTCCCTCATTCAACAAGGGAAAACAGCCACCTTTCAGCCACCTGGACTGCAACAAAGAACACTCTCAAAGTCACCTTTCAATGTATATCTAAACCGTGAGACTCAAATAGACTAGTTGCTAATTTCTTTAAATGTATTATTGTACTAGCCTTTACCTCTTATTTTTGTAATCCCACTTGTTACGGGTTTTGGTGCAGAATTGTTTACTATAGCTCCTGCAGATTGGAAATGTGGCAAAAAGTCTCTGTTAATAATATCCCATCTCCTATGCCTAGGATGTGTTATTGCCCTAATATGTTATGGTGTTGCTTCTTAATTTGTTTCCCCCCTCTTGGAATGACTTACTGTACTGTCTATACCTTTTCTTTAACTTCATTCACATCAGGGAAGGTCCTAGCAATCCAAAACTGGACCCACGGTTCACCTCTGGTTCAGTTTAAAGTAAACCTTCCTGACCTGGCACAAATAGAAAAGGAATGTATATCTAGAAGCCTGTACAGTACACACAGTATACAAAATCATTACTACAGCAAATCATGCAATCAGTGGGCAGCCCCCAGTTATATAAAGGATGTAGACTTTTATCTCTGCCCCAGTAATCCCACTGACCACAGTTGTAATCAGGAAAATGACTTCTTTTGCCCAGACTGGAAATATGTCACCATTGCAACTTACAGTGGGGGACCTAATGACACTTCTGAAATCACCCTTTGGCTGGCTGCTGGCCCGCGATGACCTATATATACAAAGGTTACCAATCCTCTCCATTATTCCTGGAGTACAGGAAATACCTGGGGTATACGAATCTATATGAATGGTTATGACCATGGTGACTTTTTCACCATCCAGCAGCAAACAATCACCTATAAAACCATGGACAAACCAATAGGACCATTGGTAGAGCTGAAAGATACTCTGTTCAGCTACCACCAGCTACCACCTCAGCCTCTGCCTTCTTCCAATTAAATTACAACCCCGGGTTCATTCCAACAACTCCCGAGTTCCCAAACCTGGCCCATCAACCCCCTAGTCTTTTTCCTATGTTAAATAATATCTACCATCTGCTTAACACCACTATACCTCAGTTAGTCTCAGATTGCTGACTTTGCTTAAAGCTGAAACCCCCTTACTATGTGGGCACTCCTATCTTGAAACTCCAATCATCTGGAGAACTAACTGCACTCTGAAAATAATTCACATTACTCTAGGATATGTAACTGGTAAACTCTCCTGTCTCATAACTCCAGGTTACAATCTAACAACTTCTTTATTTTTTGATATTTGTAACTTGTCTCTCATCACAACTATGACTGAATCCATGGCCTACGTGGTTCCTGACAACACCTAGTTGGCCGATCCTACAGGCCTTACCAACTGTGCTACTACCAAAAGGTTTAATCAGCCTTCCTTATGTATCACTGTTCATGTGCTGCCTCAGGTGTATGCTTATAGCGATCTAGAAGGAGCTCTTCTACTCAATCCCCCTGGTCTTCCAATTACCCATTCAAAACACGCTGCTCCCTTGGTAGTACCTGCCTTAATCTGACTAAGTATAGTGGGAACAGCTACACTCGGCACCACTGCTCTGGTTTGTGGAGAGCTGGGTCTATCTAACATTTCCCAAAAAATTTATGCTGACCTGGGAAATCTACAATTTGCCATGGACCAACTCCACAACCAGGCAGAATCCCTAGCTGAAGTTTTCCTTCAAAATCATAGAGGCCTAGATTTACTTTTCCTATCCCAAGGAGGAATCTGTAGCCTCTGGAGAGGCTTGTTGCTTTTACGCCAACAAATTAGGGGTTATTAGAGATACTCTTCAAAAGGTCAGAGAAAATTTAAACAAAGGACAAAAAGAAAGAGAAACTAGTAAATCTTGGTTCAAGTCCCTGTTCGATTGGAACCCATTGTTAACAACTCTTGTTACTAGCCTAGTTGGACCCCTCATATTTCTCCTCCTTGGTCTACTTAATGGGCCCTGTGTAATAAATTGGATTATTTGTTTTGCCAAACAACGAATCAGTTCTGCAAAATTCCTATATATGAGACCCCAGTACAATAAAATACTTCTGACTAATAAGTCAACGCATTGACTCATGAAGAAGTAAAAGGGGGGGAATGAAATATGAAATATCTAACCTGGAAAGCCCATAATAACATGTAATGACTTGCTTGACATTGGTAACTCCATTTGTAACAGATCTTCCATGTTAACCTGGAAATAACCCCCTTATGTAACCTTCCCATAATCATATTACACACCCACATTCTTGATCCTTTCAGTGCTTGGAAACTCCCTAGTTGTGCAAATTCTGTTACCATCCGTACCCTTACTAATCAACTGTTTTACCAAGAAATATTAATCAAACTGTACAATTTATGTAATTTTTACCTTTAAATACCCACTACTCTGCTCAGGATCAAGAGTTCTTTGGACACTAGTCTGCTCTCGGTCGTCAGCCCTCTAATAAAGGACTCATAATTTGATCCTCTCTGCATGTTAGCATTGTTTCTCGCTATCCGACTATAGCAATGTAATTATAAGAACACTATCAGGCAAACCCCATGCAGGGACGGTGCAGAATACATGACCAGTACTCCTCAAACTGTCATAATTATCAAAGATCAGAGAAGTCTGAGTGACTGTCAAAGTCTAGAGTAGCCTAAAAAGACACGCAACTAGATGCAACGTTGCACTTTACATGGAGTCCTGAAACAAGAAAAAAAGAAAATTAGATAAATACAAAGAATATATTTATAAAATATTAACCTTAGTTAAGCATAATGTGTAATTACTGGTTTATTAATTGTAAAAATGTACTGTTGTCATAGAAAATAGTAATGATAGGAGAATCTAGATGTATTATGATCTTCACATTTTTATAAGTATAAAATATATTGCAATTACGTTATTATTGTTTCTAACATAAAATGCTTTTTGAAAAAATATGTAATTATGGAGAATTTGAAATTTTTTATATTATACTGTGTAACTACACAGAACAGCTTCCTTTGTAAAAGATTCACCTTTAAATTCATTTGACTTTAATTTCCTTTCTCAGTGCAATAAGGCACTGCGGACAAGGAATAATTTGAGGATTATCTTTTTATATGCAATTACTCTTCTAGCTTTGGGCTCCATAACAGCAACTACAACATGTAATCATTTTCTTAAAAATTTAGTTTGCCACCAGCATAAGTAGAGGAAAGCAAGAAACATGTACCTTTGTTCTTCTTTGAATACTGCTTTAACCAGAGACATTAGGGGGGAAAAAGGCAAGATGTTTGCAAAACCAAGGAATAGTCAATTTACTAGCATTATTACCCTCTTAAAAAAATTACTGTAGGAATTTTCTACAGAAAATTTCATTAAACTTCAGGATCTGCCTAATTATACTGATTGTACTCCATGAACTAATCACTAGGTCATCACAACCTGACCATAGTTTGCATATCTATCTTTAAAAATGGAAAGTGAAAGACAATTAAATAAAAGTTAATTCCATTTCTGACACTGATATGTAACCATCTACACTAGGAAGGACAAAATAGATTTGAATAATAATGTAAAGTATTACCAATGTGTGACAGAAAGTATGGAGCAAAACACTTTTATCTTTTATTTTATTTATGAATATATTAATCCAAATAAAGTGCAAATGTGAAAATTAAGCCAGGAACAAATGAGACACAATAAAGTTATAGAGATGAGTAGGTTTGGTAGTGGACAGATTTTATATAGGTCCTATTAAAATGTCATTTGTTCATATCCTCTGGATTAATCAGTCACAGTGTGGTTTGAACACACAAATAATAGAGACTATATGCATATTTAATAAATGCAAAATGGTTGATTGTTTTTATTGGTGGTAAAGTAACGATGGAAATCGGGAACCCTAACTCTGGATTCAATTCACACTACTGGCTTGCTTTGCTAACTGAGAATAAAAGATTGAGTCTCTTTATACCTCAGGTATCCTAAAAGTTAAAAAAATGAATTATATTCTTTAAAATATGCAGAATACTACACAAGCTGAGATGAGGTCAAAACTTTTCATGACAGATGACATGTAATTTAATTCCTCATATTTTCTGTTAGACTAATTGTGCCACTGTAGGTTGCAATTTCTTTTGAGGGGAAAACAACTACATGTCGGTGAATTAACCTAAGAGACATAAAAAATATGATGGCTCAGTGTGTAGGTTGGTGAGAAATTATAAAGGTATCTTATTTCAGCAGTGCTCTTTTAGGTTGACCTTAAAGTCACATAATTGTATAACTTTGGATTGTCAATGAACTAATAAGTGTTTACAGGTTATGACTCATCCCAGCTGCAGCTCACAGAAGGAACATTCTTCTGCTCTTGGCTTTAGTCTGTGTTATGTAAAAATACAATGTTTCTCACATTCCTAGCTGTCTCCATTGATGCTTCTTTGTAAGCATCTCCATGTTTCCACCCTTCAATGCCCACTAATATTATTACAGAAGCATAGCACTGCTGGAGAGACAGAACCATCCCACAGATCCAGGCAAAATGTGCCTTTGTCCCGAGTCCTGCATTATTGAGAGTCATGCCTTGTCTTTTCCCTGGATGTATTCTTCTTGATGGTGTGATGGGAAAAAAGACAATGAAAGTCTGTTTCTCCAATTCTGGATTATATTCTGGGTTATGAGGACAAAGCTAGACATTTGATAATTTAAAAGTATAATTTTTTTTTTAGCCGGGCTCAATGGCTCAGCCTGTAATCCCGTGCCTTTGGGAGGCTGAGGTGAGTGGATTGCCTGAGCCCATGGGTTCGAGACCTGCCTGGGCAGCAAGACCTCATCTCTACAATAAATCAAAAAATCAGGCGGGCGTGGTAGCGCATGCCTGTAATTCCGGCTACTTGGAAGTTTGAGGCGGAAGGATCGCTGGAGCCCAGCAGGTCGAGGCTGCGGTGGCTGGGAGCGGCCACTGCACTCCAGTCTGGGCAACCGAGTGAGACCCCAACTCAAAAATAATAAAAAAAGAAAGTATAATTTTTTAAAGTTAGTTTTTTACTTGCTAAAGCATAGCCATTTTAGAGATATGCTCTTTAGACTATCAAGCAGTTATCACAAAAAGTCCTATAACTGTTAACAGGTAAAATTGTTTTGTAAGATTGTGTGCTGTTGTTTGGATAGTATATCATAAATTTACAGACACCACTTTTCAATTTCTCAAATGGGCAGTGATAGTGTAGTACTTTTTGCTGCTTTCTTGATTTATTTGTTTATTTTCTAGTAATTTGTAGTCTTGTGAATAACTCCCAAGTGTGGATTGATGGGTTAAAAAGCAATTATAAATTTGTTCATTATTAGCAGCCTGGCCTCTTCTAGTTAAAAGTCTCTGGGTTTTATCCAGTTTTTTCAGGTAAATGCTGAGTGTCCCATATTTCTATCATAGTCTTTTTCAAATAAGTGCTCCTTACCTGGAGTAGATTATATGATTTTATAGAAGCCAGCAAGAAAGGAAGCCTAATCAATAAGGAACAATAATCCCTTGCTCTTCTCTGATGCAAAATTGCTGATCCGTTTAGGTTCCTTAAACTGCCAAGTTATTAGTTCTAGGTAACCTCTTGGGACATTGGAGACAACGAATGTTAGAGATGACAAAATTACCGACGTTAGAGATGACAAAAATTTGCCTCTGGATTCAAAAGCCCATCACATTGTGGCCCTTTTAATTAGCACTCCATGTTTCCTCCCCATAGTGCTTAGAAATTTCTCAGCAAAATTCAGGGAAAGAAAACATTTTAGATTGAATTATTTATTTTTTTATTTGAAGACTTCTTTATCCTAATCTCTTTGGTTCTTTCAAATCTTCATTAAAATTTCTGCATACTCCACTACTCATTGTTACAGGACCAACAGGTTTGTATGTAGGCTGCACAATAACAGATCATTGAGACAGCAGGTTTGCAGTAGAGAAAATGTTTAACAACCATGAAGTGGCCAAGCAAGGAGAAACAAAGAGATCCCCAAATCCATCTCCCCAAGAAGTTCTGAGCTGGAGTTTTCCAGGTGATTACAGAGTTGTGAAGGTCTGGAAAATCGGGGTTGTTGATTGGTCAGTGTAAGTGGGATGAAGTAATCAGGATATGAAAACTGCATTCTTTAGCAGTCAGCATCTTGTGGGTTTCTTTAGACCAGCTAGCATGAGTAGAGTCATTCAGACCAGCTGAAACCAGTAGCTTTACTAGTATGCAGGACATGAAGGAATAATAGCTCAATGGCAAACTTAACATTTCACAATTCTTAAATTGTTATCTATAAAGCAGCTAAGAGAAACAATAATCTTATTGCAGAGTCTTCATGATTCTGGGACAGTAGGAACCAAACAACTATTAGAAAGCAGGTCAGAGAGCAAACTGACCTAATGATTAAGGTTAAGTGTTGAAAGCATGGTTTCTTTTTGTTTCTCCTTCTCCCTTCTCCCTGATTAATTTTATAAAGCTTATAGGGACAGTTTTACCATCTGTACTCAGAAAAAAGTTTTTTCCCCCTCAGTTATGGAAGCATTTGCTATGCTATGCTCACCTATGGAAGGCATGCTCCTCTCTGGAATTCATAACCTAAGATTTCCTTGAATCTACTACCCTTCAGTAGCCTCATATAAAAGTCTATGTTTTTAACTTCATTTTTTTTTTCTTTTTCCTCCCATGAGAACCCAGGTCTTACTATCATTCTATATCCTAAGAAGAAGTGGAAGCACTAAAGATCTTTTTTTCTTTTTTTTTTTTTTTGAGTTGTAGTCTCACTCAACTCACTACACTGGAGTGCAGTGGCCCATTCACAGTCACCCAAGTGTCAACTTGCTGGACTCCGGTGATCCTTTCACCTCAGTCTTCCAAGAAGTTGGAACTAAAGGCATGTGCTACCATGCCCTGTTAATTTTACTATTTATTGTAGAAAAGAAGTCTCACCGTGTTGCCCAGGATGGTCTCGAATCCGCGGGTCCAGGCAATTCTCTTGCCTCAGTCTCCCAAAGTGCTGGGATTACCACGCTCCACTTAAAGACCATTTTAAAGCAAAAAATATATAATAATTATTTTCATTATTTCTATTTAATTCTAAATTGAAATTTCACAGTCACTGAATTATAAAAGTCTCTGTGTGTGTGTGTGTTGTGTGTGTGTGTGTGTGTGTTTGTGTACGCACTACAGGTAAATGGATAAATTGAAACATAATATTTTAAAACTAAGTTGATATAAGTGATTATATCACAATTATAGCATAAATAGCTAAATGGGAGATTTAGTTTAAACATCCCTTTTGATTTCCCCCAGTGCAGGCAAACTTTAGGATCACTGCACTAAAGAAATAAAGACTAGATGCAGAAGCTTCAGCAAAAATAATGACATTAATGTTTCTCACAAATACATATAGAAAAAATAAAGTATAATCTTGTTATGAGATACAAGTCAGTGTCTCAAATAATCAATGATGATATTGGCAGAAAACTTTTCAGAGAAAATGATAGAAGTAAGAATATGATTAAATATAATATTAAAAATGTTGACAGGGGAGAAACTTTTAGATTATCATTTTAATAACATGCTTCTCAAAAATAAAGATATCTATCTATCTACCTATCATCTATCTATCTATGCTTGAGAAAATTTTTCACCAGCATACCTGATAATAAAGGAAGTCTTAAAGGGTTATCTTCAAGCAAAATACAATTGAAGCCAGATAAAATATTAAACATCTGTGAAACAATAAAGGACACTTAGAAGAGAAAGAGCCGGGCTCGGTGACTCAGCCTGTAATCTCGCGCCTTTGGGAGGCTGAGGTAAGTGGATTGCCTGAGCCCGTGGGTTCGAGACCCCCCCTGGGCAGGCGAGACTTCATCTCTACGATAAAATAAAAAAATTAGCCGGGCGTGGTAGCGTGCACCTGTAATTCTGGCTACTCGGAAGGCTGAGGTGGAAGGATCACCGGAGCCCAGCAGGTCGAGGCTGCGGTGGCCAGGAGTGGCCACTGCACTCTGGTCTGGGTGACAGTGAGACTCCAACTCAAAAAAAAAAAAAAAAAGAGAAATATTTTGTTTATGTCCTTTTTGATTTCTTTGAGTAATGTTTTGGAGTTCTCATTGTAAATGTCTTTCACTTCTATAGCTAGGAAGATGCCAAGGTATTTCAATTTTTTTGTGGCTGTTGTGAATGGGATTGTGCTTTTTATTTGGTTCTCTGACAGTTTGTTGCTGGTGTATAGGAATGTCATCATCTTTTACACATTGATTTTGTACCCTAAAACTTTACCAAAGTTATTTATCAGAACAAGGAGCTTTTTGATGGACTCCATTGGGTTTTCAAGGTATAGACTACATTGTCTTCAAAGAGAGATAAACTTTCTTTTTTTCTATTGGGATACCCCTGATTTTCTTCTCTTGCTCTAACAAGGACTTCCAGCACTATGTTGAACAGGGAATGAGAATGGGCAACCTTGTCTCATGTTCAAGGATTTGAAGGAATCAATATTGTCAAGAAGTCCATCCTACCCAAGGCAATCTACAGATGCAATGCAATATTCATCAAATTACCAATATCATTCTTCTCAGACTTGGACATGACAATACAGAAATTCATATGGAAACAAAAAGGAGCATGAATAGTCAAAATAATCCTCAGAAAAAGGAACAAAATGGGAGGTATCACACTTCCAGACCTTAAGCTTAACTACAAGGTCACAATAATCAAAATAGTCTAGTACTGGTATAACAATAGGCATATAGACTAATGGAACAGGACAGAGATTCCAGAAGAAAAACTTGATGTCTCGATCAACTCATCTTTGACAAGGTCATAAACAACAACCACTTGGGAAAGGGAACCTTATTCACCAAATGGTGCTGGGTACTGGCTGACCACATGCAGAAGAATTAAAGAGGATCCCTACCTATCACCATTCACAAAAAGTCAGCTCTAAATTGGTTAAAGACATAAATGAAAAACCTCAAACTATAAGAAACTGAGAAGAAAATGCAGGAGACACCCTTATACATATCAGAATAGGCAACCAATTCTTGTTCAAATCCCCAAAAGTATCTGCCATTACAGATAAGATAGAAATGTGGGACCTCATCAAACTGAAAAGCTTCAGCAAAGCAAAAGAAACCATCATTAGAGTGAGGAGACAATCCACAGAATGGGGGAAAAACATTTGCTAACTGTGAATCTGACAAAGGTCTAACATCCAGGAATACAAGGAACTCAAATAAACTGAAAGGAAAACAAAACAAAACAAAATCATAAGAAATGGGTAGAAGACATGAATAGACACTTCCCAATAGAAGAAATATGGACAGCCAACAGCTACATGAAAAAATGCTCATCCTCCCTAATCATCAGAGAAACGTAAATCAAAACCTCACTGAAATTTCACTTTACCCCAATAAGGATGGTCATCATTAATAAATCAAAAAGTGACGGATGCTGGCAGGGTACAGAGAAAAAGGCACGCTTTTACACTGTTGGTGGAAGTGCAAACTACTCCAACCTCTATGGAAAATAGTGTGGTGCTATTTGAAGGAACTAGAAATTGACCTTCCATATGATCCAACAATTCCCCTTCTGAGAATGTACCCGAAGGAACACAAATTGTTCTGCAAAAACGATGCCTGTATACGCATGTTTATTGCCACACTAATCACAATAGCAAAGACATGGAACCAACCCTACTGCCCATCAAAGATAGACTGGATGAAGAAAATGTGGTACATAGCCAGGCTCGTTGGCTCAGCCTGTAATCTCGTGCCTTTGGGAGGCTGAGGTGAGTGGATTGCCTGAGCCCGCGGGTTCGAGACCCGCCTGGGCAGCGAGACCTCATCTCTACAATAAATCAAAAAATCAGCCAGGCGTGTAAGCACACGCCTGTAGTTCCAGCTACTCAGAAGGCTTAGGCAGAAGGATCGCCAGAGCCCAGCAGGTGAGGCTGCAGTGGCTGGGAGCGGCCACTGCACTCCAGTCTGGGTGACAGAGTGAGACTCCAACTCAAAAAAAAAAAAATCAGCCTACACGAAATCTTCCCGAGAAGAGATAAGAAGGAAAACAGTTTTTAATTCTTCTGAGGCCAGCATTTTATTGATAGCAAAATCTGGGAACATTGTTTTAAAAAAAGTTACTTTTACCACCAAGAACATAGATGCAAAACCCAAACAAAACATTAGCAAATTAAACATACTAACAAATAAAACGCATAATGCAGCACATAAAAATGTCTTTATTCAAGGAAAGCTAGGCTGTACTGATAAAGTATATGTATAAAATCTTCCAAACAACATTACTCCACATGAAAAAAATTTGAAAGTATTCCTTATAAGAATAAGAATGGACATGGAAGTATATTATTGTCATTTCTACTTGATATTGTATTGGAGGTCCTAGCTAGTGTAATAATAAATAAAAATAAATAAAAACTACAAGAATAAAAGAGTCATAATTTATACTTGAAATGTTTCTGAATGTAGATAATTTAAACAACCTATATGCTAATCATTAGGCTTAATAAATGAGTTTTACAATATCTCTGCATACAAGATCAGTAAAACCTTTATTGCATTTCTAATTTCAAACCAAACAGGAATAAGCACACACACCATTTGGAAAAGCATTAAAATATCAAATACCTAGGAAAATGTAAATGAGGGTAAGATGTGAAAGACTTCTGCAAATATAAAATATAGAAGAAATTTGTTTTTTTAAAAATTGAACACATAGAATAACGTCACATTCATGAATTGAAAGATTTATTTTATTATTTTTTATTTTAAAGATGTGGTGTACAATTCAGGTTAGGTGTACAGATGTTCATTATGCAGGTACCATTGTTGACGATGTGTGCCCCTCCCTCACCCAGCAGTTTCCCTCAACTGCCAATGTCAACCGGCCTCCCCTGGCAGTTTCCTGCTACTGCAAATCCCTTTCTTATAGTATTAGGATGATTGTTCAAGATCCACTTATGAGTGAGAACATATGGCACTCTGTTCTTTGTTTCTGTGATAGATCACTGAGTATGATGCACCCTAAATCCAACCAAGTTGCTGCAAAGTTCATATGATTGTCCGTCTTAATGGATGCATAATACTTCATTGTGTATATATACCACAATTTTTTAATCCAATCCAGCTTTGATGGGCAGTATGGTTGGTTCCATATTTTTGCTATTGTGAATAAAATTGCAACAAACATGCGTGTGCAGGTATCTTTAAGGTAGAATGACTTGAGTTCCTGTGGCTATATTCTCGATAGGGGAATTACTGGGTCATATGGAACATCAATTTCTAGTTCTTTCAGAAATTGCCACACTGTCTTCCAAAGTGGTTGCATTAGCTTGCATTCCCACCAGCAGTGTACAAAGTGGTCCTTTTTCTCGACATCCTTGCCAGTATCTATTGTTTTTATAAATGATGGCCATACTTACTGGGGTTAGGTAGAATCTTAATGTGTTTTGACATTTCTCTGATGATTAGTGAGGCTGAGCGCTTTTTCATGGGTCTGTTGGTTGCCCATTTATCTTCTTTTGAGAAGTGTCTATTCATGTCTTTTGACCACTTTTTAATGGGGTTGTATGTGTTTTTCTTTTTGGAGCGTTTGAGTTCCTTGTAGACCCTAGATGTTAGACTATTGTCAGATACACAGTTGGCAAATATTTTTTCCCATTCTGTGGGCCGTCTTCCCACTCTCTTGATGATTTCTTTTGCTTTGCAGAAGCTTGTCAGTTTGATGAGGTTCCAATTGTCTGTCTTATCTCTTATGGTATGGGCATTTGGGGTTTTGATCCAAAATTGGTTGCCAGTTCCATTTTCCATAAGGGTGTCTCCTGTATTTTCTATGATTCTTATAGATTGAAGTTTTATGTTTAAGTCTTTGATCCATTTAGAGTTAATTTTTGTGTATGGTGATAGGTAGGGTTCATGTTTCAATCTTCTGCATGGGATCAGTCAGTTTTCCCAAACCATTTGCTGAATAGGTTCTGCTCTTCCAAGTGAATATTGTTGGAGGATTTGTCAAAGATGAGTTGGTTGAGAAATAGAGGCCTTGCTTTTGGAATTTCTATCCTGTTCCTTTGGTCTGTATTCTTGTTCTCGTACCAATACAGGCTCTTTTGATTATTGTAGCCTTATAGTAAAGTTTGAAGTCTGGAAGTGTGATACTTCCTGCTTTGTTTCTTTTCCTAAGGATTGTTTTGGCTATTTGTGGTCATTTGTTTCCATAAGAATTTTTATATTGCCATATCCAGGTCTGAGACGAATGATGTTGGTAATTTGATGGGTATTGCATTGAACCTGTAGATTGTCTTTGGTAGGATAGACATCTTAACAGTATTAATTCTTCCTGTTTATGAGCATGGAATATTTTTCCATTTGTTTGTGTCTTCTTGGATCTCTTTGAGCAGTGTTTTTTAATACTCATTGTAAGGGTCTTTCACTTCTGTGGTTAGGAAGATTCTGAGGTATTTCTTTTTCTTTTTCTTTTTTGTGGCTATTAGGAATGGGATTGTGCTTTTTATTGTGTTCTCCACCTGCTTGTTGTTGGTGTATAAGAATGCAACTGTCTTTTGCACATTTATTTTGTACCCTGATACTTTGCCAAAGTCCTTTATCAGTGCAAACAGGTTTTTTACAGATTCTCTTGTATTTTTGAGATATAGTATCATATCATCAGCAAAGAGGGAAAACTTAACTTACTTTTTTCCTATTTGGATACCCCTGATTTTCTTGTCTTGTCTAATTGCTCTAGCTATGACTTCCAACACAATGTTGAACAAGAGGGGTGACAGTGAGCAGCCTTGTCTTCAGTTTTCAGGGGAAATGTTTCCAGTTTCTGTCCATTTAGCAGTATGCTAACTGTGGGTTTATCATAGATGGCACTTACTATTTTTAGTTATGTTCCTTCAATACCCAGGTATTTGTGAGTTTTTATGGAGAAAGGATGCTGGATTTTATCAAAAGCATTTTTCTACATCTAATGACATAATCATGTGGTTCTTGTTTTTACATCTGATGATGTATTTAATTGCATTTAAGGTCTTGCAGATGTTGAACCAACCCTACATCCTGGGGATGAAGCCTACTTAGTCATGATTGTTGATTTTTGAGATGTGTTTTGGAATCCAATTTCCTAGAATATTGTTGAGGATTTTTACATCTATGTTCATAAGAGATATCAGTCTGTAGTTCTCTCTCTCTCTTTCTCTTTTTTTATCTTTACCCAGTTCAGGTCTCATTGTGATGACAGCATCATAAAATGGTTTGGAGAGAATTCCATCCTCCTCAATTACCTAGAATACTTTCAAGATTTGCTATCAACTCCTCCTTTTACATTTTGTAGAATTCTGCTTGAAGACCATCCAGTCCTGGTCTCTTTTTGGTAGGTTGTTTTCTTGTGAATGAATTAATTTCCTGGGTTGTTATTGGCCTGTTTAGTGTCTCCATGTTTTCTTGTTTCAACTCGGGGAAGTTGTGTGATATCAGAAAGCCTTCCATTTCATTTAGCTTATCAAGTTTGTTTCCATACAGAAGTGCATAGTAATCTCTGATAACCTTTTGTATTTCTTTGGGGTCAGTTGTGATTTGATCTTTTGTATTTCTGATAGTGTTTATTTGGACTTTTTCTCTCTTTTTGGTCATTTTGGCTAAAATTAATCTTGTTAATTCTTTCAAAGAACCAGCTTTTTGTTTTGTTGATGTTTTCTATGATATTTTTGTCTTCTAGTCCCATATTTGAGCTCTTATTTTGGTGGTTTGGGTTCTTCTGCTAAAGTTAGTGTTTTGGTGGTCTTCTCTTTCGGGTCCCTTTAGATGATTTGTTAGGCTGCCAACTCGTGATCTTTCCATTTTTTTGATGTGTGCTCATAGAGATATAAATTCCCCTCTTAGAACTGTTTTCATGACAACTCAAATGATTTGGTAAGATGCTTCTTCATTTTTATTTGTTTCCAGAAATCTTTTAATTTCTGTTTTGATTTCATTGTTGATCCAGTAGTTGTTCAGCATCATGCTGTTTAGTGTCTATGTGTTTGTGAGTTTTGGGGATATTTTGCTGGTGTTGATATTTATTTTTATTCCACTGTGGTGAGAGAAGGTGCATGGCAATATTTCAAACATATGGAATTTTTTTATGCTTGATTTAGGTCTGATGATGTGATCAATCTTGAAGTATTTTCCATGTGGGGATGAGTAGAATGTATATTCTATGGTTGTTGGATGGAATATTCTGTAGATATCTATTAAGAACATTTGGTCAAGTGTCAATTTAGGTTCTGGATCTCCTTGTTGATTTTTTTGCCTCAATGATCTATCTATGGCTGTTAGTCAGTATGCAAGTCCCCTGCTATAATAGTGTTGGAGTCAATATCTTTGTTTAGTTTACTTAGTATTTGCTTTATAAATGCCACTGCTCCTGTGTTAGGTGCATATATGTTTAGGATGGATATTTCTTGTAAATGGATTGAAACTTTTATCATTATGTAGTGCCCTTTTGTATTTTTTTCAATTTTCAATAACTTAAAGTTTGCTATGTTTGATAATAAGATTGCAACTCTTGCCTCATTTTCGGATCCATTTGCCTGGAAACTTGTTTTCCAACCTTTAACTTTGAGTCTGTGAGTGTCCCTTGTGGTGAGATGAGTTTCTTGAATGCAGCAAAGGGTTGGGTCATAGTTTCTTATCCAGTTTGCCATTCTGTGTCTTTTCAGTGGTGCATTTAGTCCATTCACACCCAAGCTGATTATTGGAATGTGATTGTTTATACCTGTCACGAGGGTTTTTCAAAGTTTTTCCTTTTTTTGCTTGTTTTGTTTTAGCTTTGGAGTTGATGTATGTGTGTATTTTCAAGTTAGTTGTTTTGATGCATTTTCTGTTGATTCTGTGCTCTGTTATTCTCTTGGGAAGTGTGAGGTAATTCTTTTTTTCTTTCTTTTGTGCTTAATACTTTTTAAAATGTCTCCTGTAGAGCTGGCCTGGAAGCTGCATAATCTCTTAGGGATTGGATGTCTGGGAAGGATTTTAATTCTTCATCACTGATGAAGCTAAGCTTGACTGGGTAGAAAATTCTTGGTTGAAATTGTTTATCATTGAAGAGTTTGAATATTGGACTTCAGTCCCTTCTTTCTTACTGTGTTTCTATCAATAGGTCTCCTGCTATACTGATTGATTTTCCCGGGTAGGTAGTCTGAACTTTCTCTCTTGCTGACTTTAGGAATTTTTCTTTTTTGCCTACTTTGCATAGGTGAATTACTATGTGTCTACGGGTTGGTCTTCTCATTTGATGTCTTGTGGGGGTTCTCCTTCTCTCTTTTGTATGGCTGATCACATTACTGGTGTGATGCGAAACATTTTCTTGGATAACCTCCTGGAATACTTGCTTCAAGGTGTTCTGTATTTCCCTTTCTTCTTCTGGTATACCAATCAGGTGTGAGTTTGGCCTCTTGATATAATCACACATCTCTTGTAGGCTTTGTTCTTTCTTTCTGAGTTTTCTTTCTATGTTTTTACAGATCAGGTTATTTCCACGTTCTGGTCTTCAAGTTCTAAGATTCTTTCTTTTGCTAGATAAATTCTGTTTTCCACGTTTTTCATGTTGTTATTTCCTGGATGAAAATGTTATGGCTAAAATCTTTGTTGCAAGTTCTTTCAGTGTTGCATCTTGTCTTTCTTGAATCTTACTGACACTTTCCATTAATTCCCCAATCCCTGTTGTATTCTGGGCCCAGTTGTTGGTGACTTCCATGGTTGGGCTTCTAGGTCGGATTTTTCAGGTATTTTCTCTTTATTATAATTGAAATTACCTATGGTCTTCAGTTTGTTTTTCCTCATTTATGACAGATTCCTTGCTTTTCTCTTAGTTCTGTTATTCAGTGGCAGTGGGAGAGGCTTTCACTTCTAATGTTTGCTCAGTCCTCTATTCTTCTCTTGATCCTGGCTCTGAATTTGTTCTAATTTGACTGTGGGTGGAAAGCTTTACTGTCTCTTGTAGTTTTGAAAGTCAAATAAGGTAGATGATGGGGAGCAAGGATTCAGAAACTACTTGCAAAACACAATGTTCAGTGATTATGGTATGTGCTACCTTAGACGCACTCCTCACCACCCTTCCATATGACAATGCAATGGGTATGTGTGTGTACCCCCTGAGTCCAAGATACAGTAGGAATAATGAGTACAGAGAAAAATAGAATGAAATAAGATGGCCAAAATTTTTTTAAAAAGAAATAAAACACAGAACCATGAAAGCACAAACAAAATAAAAAAACAATAGAACATACCCCCCCCACACACACACATCCCCAAACAAACTGGAATTAAAATATAGTGAAACAAATAAAAAACCAAAAACAAAACCAGGAAAACTACACACACACACACACACACACACACACACACACACGCGCACACGCACATGCACACACACACACACACACACACACACACACACACACACACTAGCTCATAATGAATGAAGAAGAAAAAGAGTAAGTCTGAAAAATAGAAAGGGTAAAAAAAAAAAAAAGAAAAAAATAGGAATTCAGACTAAACCCTCACATATATATTCACAAACAAAATAAAAACAACAAAAAAAGAGAAGAACAAAAGAGTAAAAATCAACCAAGAAACAAACAAACAAAAAAACTGAAAGATGAGCACTCAGTCATTCACAGTCACACATAAACAGAAAACAAAAAACAAAAGATGAAAGAAAAAGAAAAGAATAAAAGGGGGGGATGTAGAGCAAACCCTCACATACACATTCATGCACAAAGGAAAAGCATTTAAAAAGTAGAGAAACTAACAAACAGTCAGGCAAAAAAATTTAAAAATCAAAAAAATTTAAAAGTAAAAAAAGAAAAAAAAACCTAGCCTCTTGTGGCAGGTTCTGTAATTACTCCTGTCATCTGCTTTCTGCTGTCTCCTGCAGATCTTCCACCTCTTTCATTCTCCTCCCAGTGTCTTGGAGCAGGGAAGGAGAAGGAGCAGTGGGGATGGGTGAGGCTGAGTCCTCCCCTCTCACTCTCATGTGGTCTGGGTGATACCCTTCTATGGGAAGGTGTAGGATTTTCTCTTCCCCAGGTATGTACTCACTAGGGGTGCCCCAGCCAGGCCTATCCTGGAATGGAGTTCTCCTATTGCAACTGACATCCTTGTTCTGCCTGGGTTTATCCCTCTCAGTTGTGCCCCAGCCATGTGGGTCTGATGTTCAGAGGATTGTTGGGGTAGAGGGGTTTTGGGTCAGGTCCGGACTCACCACTGATCTCTTTGGAGTCTTCCTCATCCTTTTTTGGCCAAACCCTTTGACCTGTGGCTGAATCAGTATGGGGGTGGGGCACCTGAGACTCTGCACTCATCAGGTCCCTCTAAAGTTTGTTCTTTTAAGATATCCTCTCTGGGTCACAATCAACTGAGTAGTTGATCTACTGGTCACAGAGACTGGGTCTGTTGTTCTGTGGTGAGCATGTCAGAGCATTTTCTTGCCCTGTTGTCAAGATGATGGTGGCATGTCTCTTTCAACTTCTCCGGTGGGATTCTGCCTTTGGGGTCCCTCTGCAACCCTTGCTGCCAGTGTCTGGCCTGGAACTGGCAGTCTCTCCCACTGCAGTGATAAGGCAGAGTCTGGAGCCAGCAGTCTCTCCCCATCACCACTTCTTTGCAGAAAAACTTTCGTCCATTAAAAAAAAAAATGGCGCTCAGTTTGTGTGAGCTGGGAAGCACTAGGGAACTAGCAGAACAGCTGCAGAACCAGCTGCTTCACCAGGAGGACCCTGCCCACTTGCTCCTGAGCCCTCACTCATTCAACCACTCACACACCCACTTACTGACCAGCACATACACAAAATTTTCCATATACTCACTCACTCACACCAGGACTCACATAGTTTGACTGGCTTGGCCACCATCTTCCCAATTCTCCTGAAAGATTTAATATTGGACATATGTCAATTTTTATAAAAATCAATCTATGTACCTGAGGTAATTTCCAACAAATTTATGCATAGTTTTCATTAGAATTGACAAACATATCTAAATTATTTGCAATCCAAAAACTAAAAGTAGTATGACACTTCAAAGAAAGGGAAAAAATGTTGAAAGTTATTCTATAGACTATCAACTTGTTATATAAGTCATTTTAACAATGTAATATTTACTCAGGGTTAAAACAAAAAAAGTAGATTAATAGGTGAATCTAAAACACCTTATGTGAACATTTCATTATACAAAGATGACACAGCATAGCAATAGAAAATAAATTATTTCATAAATGTCCTTTTGTCAATTGGGTTGTCATGCAAAAAATTATTTGTAACTGTCTCTAACTGGACACAACCCAAATGTTTAACAAAAGCAAACTGTGCACCTGTATTGTTACATATTCAAATTTTTAAAAATGACATGGAGATGAGCTAAGAGAACATGTACTGCTTGGAAGGTCCTCACAAACATAATGTTGAATGAAGAAGCCATAACAAAATAATGTGTGCTGAGTGATTATATTTATAAAATGACTCAATCAAAGAAAAACTAATCTCCAGTTTTGTAAGTGAAGTTAGTAATTATCTTTGGGAAGGATAGAAGTGATAAAGATTGAAAGAAAAACAGAGAGGATAAAGGCTTCTGTTTGCTAGTAGTACTCTGTTTCTTTACCTGGGTGATAGTCACCTGGGAGTATTTGCTTTGTTAAAAGTTGTGGAACTGCACACTTCAGATTTGTTTATTTTTCAAAATACCCTTTGAATAAATAAATTAACATTTATATCCCTGAATACTAATTTTTATTGTTTTATGACTATACATGTGAAAATATATAGGCTTTCTATATTATACAAACCAAAAGTCACTAGTTATAACTCTACCAGTGTTGGCAAATCGGACATGGGTATATTTTTATGAAGAAAAAGAATTAAACAAATACAAGATAAAACATATGTTTTTAGGTATACCTTAAAAAAACAAATATGAATCTAACCACTGTAAGTTCTTTTCTAGGATATAGCATAATGCTGCAAAAATAGTATGTGCTTAAGAAGTATTTATTACAAATTAGAATTAAATTTAGTTGGAGGTCAAAATTCAGTTAGTCAATACATAACTTTGTAATCTTAACTAAGTTACTTTAACTGTCTCCTTGAAATCCTTGTTGGGAAAATCTGTCTCATAGTGTATTATTGAGAATACCTGCAATAACTTGTAGAAAGTAACTAGCACTTACTAAGCACTTAGACATTAGTAACTAACATAAAAATAATAATATAGGAATGTCAATATTAATCAAGCTTAATTTGCTAATTAATCCCCTGTTAAATTTCTTATGTAGAAGGCCAAATTTCATATCATCAAATTGTGTAGTGATGAAGAATAAATTATTCTGGTCACTTAAAAATAAAATTTAATATTTTCTTTGTGAAAAATCCATACAAAATGGTTTTGTAAAAATGCATTATTTTAAAATGAGAGTTTTGCTAACTTGTACCTTAAGGCACAAATATTTTATTTCAGTTATGACCAACTTAAATGTTAAAAACTTCTTTCAAATTAATAACTTCCAATTGTAGAAACACTCAATTCAAATTGTGTTTTTTGGTATATTCAACATGGTTTTGAAGCTTTATTTTATATTACTAACTTTGCCTTAAATAAAGTTCTGTGATATTAAGACATTGACTTAATCTTCCTGATATTCACTGAATTCATCTGTAGAGTAGGGTAAGAATAATTATTTCATATAAAGGTTGAAAGGAGTGAATTATGAAATATTTGAATGATTATAAGTGGTAAAGCTTGACAGAATTTTAGGTTTTCCCAAAACTGTTCAGAAGCTTTCCCATTAGATTGGCCTAAAATATTAATCAGCATATCTAACTTTTTCTAACCCTTCCCAAGCAGTACATATTTTAAATTCTACTGATACATTGCAAATTAACTTGTTTCTTTTTATATCTGTTGATTCTTTCCTAAACAGCCATTTCTCTTCCCTGGACTGAAGAATATTTCCATTTTGCCACTTCCAATTCCTTTTTTTAAACAACAATATCCAGATTTATTATTAGAGATTCAAATAAGATTAATCTCTTATATAAAATCAAAAAATTGCTTCCCATTGATCTTGATATAAAATCCAAACAACTCACTCTAACAAAAATAAAACAAACAAAAAACTTACAAACAGAAACAATGCCACCTCTCCTTTTTAAGTCAAATGTATTATTTCCTCTAGGACTTTGTACTAGTAATGAACTGTTTATTCAAAAATACATTCTTTTTTCCACTTACATATTATATATTCTAATGAGGATAGCTTTATTGACTTGTCTATTAATTTTTTAACTTTTTAATATTTTTAATTTTTATAAATCATTTATTTTTATTAATGTATTTGAAGTTATTATTCCTCAAATCATAATATTTCTGCGACTTACTCTTTGTGACATTACTATCATGATGAATTTCATTGGTTATTTAAAATATGCTTTTAATTTTAAGAAAAAAGTGTTTTTAATTTTAAAAAGGTAATAATTATATTTTATTTGATATTTTCTTATATATGTTTTTTGTTTCAGAATTTTAAGAGGGTAGGGACCTTGTTTGTCACAGTGAGTGCTTCATTTCACTTGGAGATTACCACTGAGTCAATGTCTGTTAAATAAATATCATCCATTTTAATCACTCGCTAACAAGGCAAGGAAGTAACTAAGCCAGATGGAATCCATGATCAAAGGAGCTTGTATATTCTGATGTTGCATAATTCTCCAGTTCAAGAGGAAATGCTTTAACAATTCACTGTTAAATTAGTGATTGTGAATGTTAAAACATAGACAAAGAAGCCCATTAGTTGAAGATTTTATTAGTGTAAGAATTTATCTACACAAATACTGATATATTCACAATATTTGTCTTTGAGAAACATGCACACATGGTAAGAATATAAAATATACATATTCACCATTACTAGAGATTAATTTCAAACAAAAATGTGATATTAGTAAAATTTAAAGACAAACATGAAATATAATTACAATAGAGTATAATTTATTGTTAGAATTTAGTTTAGAGTTTTCACTTAAAATTCATGGAGAAACTAGTAATTATCACTGTTGTTGATGAACAAGTTTTAGATAGTTTAAGATTATTAGAGGACAGGCTAAAATTTTTTTAGAAAAAAATTAGGAATAAAAATCTTGCTTTATATTATATTAGGGGACTTTTGTGTACTTTTCTTTCTTTTAGAGAAGGATTTATTTTTAAAACAATGCAGCAAGTCAAAGCAAAAAGCAAAGTTTCTTTCAAAAACGTAATCAATTATTAAACTAGGCTACTGACATCATTGTCATTCTAAGTTGTGCAGGAAACAAAAGTTGCCAGCTGCACAAGGCCTCAAATGGCAACACCAAACTATTCATATTGAGAGTGACTTTTCAGTGAACATAAAATGTCACGCCAAAAGTATTTTCCCAAGTTAAAAAATATTGAATTGGATTTGGCATTTGAACTGCTTGTCAGGGAGGCATTTTACAATATGAGTGCTACAACACCAGACTGCTCATTGACAGAATGTTCTGGTTCCATTGCTACATATCAAAAACTTAACCATACTGACAGTTGGATGACCATTGGACTCCTAAGTGAAATGTCACATGAGCTAGATTAACTTCAAAATAGTTCACTCAGAGCATTGACTTTAATTTTTTCTTCATCAAATTCACATACAAAATGTTTTTCTACAATTACAAAAGGCTATGTTTGAAACTGGCATGACATTACTCATCGCACTCTTTTTTTTTTGCCTCTTATGAGTGTAAGTTATTAGAAAGGAAGACATCACACAAAATGCTTAGTATAAAGTAGATTCCCAATAAAAAATAGATCCTATTATTAATATTATTCATAATAGTGATGTCATCAGTGCCTTTTTATAGTACACTGTATGGCTAGCTCTTTAACATCTGTGCTGGTTGATGATGCCTCTACCAGTGTCCAACCAGGAAAACAGAAGCTATGCCAAGTAATTTAACCAGAAAATATTAAACTTTAGTTACAAAGGTTTTAGAAAGGTAGCAGGAGAAAAAAGGAGATCTTGAACTATGAGGCTGGTAATTTCAAGAAAGATCTCCCATCCTAGAGGGCTGCATAAACCAAAGGAAGAGAGATCGCGTTTCCAGAGTCCAGGTGCTGCTGACTCTACTGGAAATCGCTCATGTCGGAACCTCTAGAGACTGCTGAAGCCTGCAGCTGTCCTCTGCTCCGGCCTTCAGGACTGTTGAAAGTGCCACAGCCAGCAGCAACTGGCAGTCACCCACTGCCACTGCAGCTGGAACACTGAAGGCACGGAAGTCAATTCTTCCGGTCAAAATTCTGACAGTGATCTCAAGGACATGATACTGAGTGAAGTAAATAAGTCCCAAAAGGTAATATACTGTACAATTCCATTAAAATAACATTTTTGAAATGACAAAATGATAAATTTGAAAAATATACTAATGGTTGATGGGTTTGGAAAGGTGGGAGGAGGTGAGGTGTGGGAGTGACTATTTAGGGATAAAATGAGGGAGATTGTTGTGGCAATGTGATAGTTCTGCTTTGATTATGATTATTGTTATATAAATCTGTACATGTGGAAAAACAAATGGAGCTATGCACACATTTTCCAAATGTCAAATGTCTGGCTATTGTATTATATCAGCATTATGTCTGGTGAAATAATTGGGAAAAAACTGAGTAGAGGGCACTGAATCTCTCTGTGCTATTTTGCAAATCACTGTGAAAATATAATTATTTCAAAATAAAAGTAATAAACATATAAATACATAAGAGAATACATCCTACAAATTCTCCTCACTAGTCAACACTAACTAGAATTTATTGGCAGGAGAGGCTAGAAAATTCAATTTTTTAGGGATTCAGGAGTCCAGGTTGCTTCAATAGAAAGGAGAGCAATAACTCATGATAGAAGTAAAATTGACTGCATATGGACAAAGAAGAAAAATGGCCTAGTACTAAGTCTAACATGTACCCATGTTGAACTATATATTTTTAAAAATATATATATAACTTCTGACTCAGAAACAGACAACCAAACACTACATGTTCTCACTCATATGTAGGAGCTAAATGGTCACAAGAAAGGAAATAATAGACACTGAGGACACTAATAAGGGGGGAGGTAGGAGGGAACTAGTATTCAGAAACTACCGATAGGATACACCATCCAGGGAATGGGCCACCTGAGACCCAGTCCCTTCCAGTATACAATATGTCCATGTAACGAATATGCATGCATACCCCCTGAATCTAAAATAATTCTTTAAAAATTTATATAAACAAAATATAGTTAATTAATTGATACTACAATAACAATTATCAATAACAATGGTGTTGAAGGTGCTAAAGGGATAAAATGGAGAAAGTAATACCAAATGGCTTAAAAAACACAAATATTCCGGTGCTTATGATATCCTTACCACATGTTACTTAATCTACTGATTATGTAATATGTGTTTGTTAAGTGAATGGTTGAAATGAATTTTCTAATTCAGAGTAACATTAGAAATGACTTTTTCTTTTCTGTTTAATACTACAAAAACATTAAAAAGTTTTCTATTTGCAGTACTCTGTAGTTGGGTGCTGATTTAGAGGGTTTCCTAGAGTAAGAGCCCAGAGTTATACAACTAACTAAATGGAGCATAATCTTAGCTCTGACTTTCTAAACAAGCAAAATACATATTTCTTGAAAAGAGGTAGATTAAAAGTCAATTTTATTAACTAGTCCAAAACATCACGTTCAATTCCTTTTTGCTTTGTCTTTGCTAAAGATAGCTCCTAAACCAGAAAATTCTGAAAATAACTGAATAAGATCTATTTATTTATTGCTACATTATTTGTACTTATATAATAATAGATTTAAATCTGAACTACTAGATGCATATTAGAATGCAAAAATTAAAATGTGAGTGAAAATGCATCATCTTCAGAGAGCCATCTCTTCTTGTAAATCAGGGCTAAGCTTAGTAGATTTCTGACATAATCAGAGATTTCTAGTTTACTGAGAATTTGTGTCGTAAATGGATATTAAATTGTGCAAGCATTTTCTATATATGAATTCATGTGACAATATGTTTTTTCATCTTTGGGTTATTGATATAGACATTGATAATTAATCAATTGGTTTATTCACAAATCAATTGGTACAGCAATGCCACTTCTAGCTATGCATTCTAGACAAACACAGTTCACATGCCCACAAAATCCTTTAAATGAATGTTGATAGTAGTGCTAATCATTATTGCCCCAAATTGTAAGTCCAGACGTCCTTCGAATACCTTAGTCAGTGGCTCCACTTATTTAGGCCAGGTTTGGCAAGAATCTTTTTTTTTTTTTTAAATTAGGAGTCTCACTCTGTTGCCCAGGCCAGAAGGCAGTGGCACACTTCCGGCCATCGCAGCCTTGACCTGCTTGGCTCAGGTGATCCTTCCCCCTCAACCTTCCAAGTAGCCGGACTACAGTTACATGCTACCGAGCCTGGCTAATTTTTGGATCTATTGTAGAGACGAGGTCTTACCATGTTGCCCAGGCTAGTCTCAAACCTGTGGGCTCAAGCAATCCTCTGGCCCTGACCTCCCAGAGAGCTAGGTTTATAGACTTGAGCCACTACACCCAGCCTAGCAAGAATCTTGTTTGGTCAGTTTAGCAAAAATTTCCCACTCTTGATAGCTAACCATTCTTGATGTCTGATCAAATTTCTTATTGCTCACCTGGGATGTATGATTACCCTGAGCCTACCATCAACAATAATTTTATCAATTTGATTTAGCCAGAATCCTCCTTACCCCTAATGCTTGCTTTTAGTAATTTTCCATCCACTGATCCCACCCCTGTTCCTTGACTATATATACACCTGTCTTTGCTATATTCGAAGCCAAGCCCAATCTTCCCCGCAATCTTCCTCCACTCCCCCATTCCCACTTTAAGACTTCATTGCCATATTCCCTAGACCTAGCAAGGTAGGCCTTCCATGAGTAATGTCTTCCTTATCATCTTTAACATGTGTCATGAATGATATTTTACTTAACACCACAACATGAAATATGATTCCGAAATTTTTAAAAAAGAACCTGTGTGAATCTTAACTTCATGCAACAACCTGCATGAATCTTAACTACATCATACTAAATGATCTATGAAAAAGGCCAACCTGGAACTCTTACATACAGTATGATTCCACTTTTAAAACACTCCGAAAAAGGCTAACATAGCAACAGAGAACAGATAAGTGGTTGCACTGGGTGAGAGAGGAAGAGTCTGAATACAGAGGATTCTTTAGGTGTTGGAATTGCTCCATACCCTGTGCATGTATCTTGGTTATAAGAGTCCAATGTATGCATATACACTCATTCACTGTCCCCACAAGAAAGTGAATTCTTCATATTTCATTCTAAATACTTAGTGATCAACATTACAAAAAATGTTTTCTAGTATTAACCATCTCTGATCCTCACTTTTATCACTAAGTATAATATCATGATACAGAACTGTTATCATTTTTTTCCTGGTAAAAATTGTGAAAAGAGTAAATTTTTCTTTATTAGCCCCTTTCCCATTTACTTTTCTCCTTTTCACTATGTGCCTTATTGAAAGTTAATTTTTTATTTCTTTCTTTTCATCTAAAAATCAATCATGCTGTCTCTTAATAAATCATCCAGCAGTATAAATTAAGAAATATTGATTATATACACCTTGCTCGATGCTTAAATTGTGAATAGATTTTGTAATGAATGTCTAATATTTTATGAGATAGGGTAATCATTTGATTGTTTTTTTGTTGCTATCTGGAAAGGACTTTATTGTTTTCTTTTTCTATTCTATTTACCATAATTATAAATGCTCAAAAGCACCTATTGAAATGATTTAAAATGATAGAATCATCTTCTGGTTAATATATACGTGTCTGGATTTTTAAAGACACAGTCATAAAAAATACAATTGCATAAAGTAGAATTTTTTTTAAAGAGGAAACAAAATATAAAGATGACAAAAAGCTTATTTTCATTTCAGTATATAAAAAAATTAAACTTAGCCATAAGACAGTCTCTAAAAATTAGATAGAAAGGTGATTTTAACTGAAAATGAAAAATTATAATAAAATAATATAATACTAAAAGACAACTTTCTTTGATAATTCTTTCCTGCCCCCCCTTTTTTTTCTGTTAGTCTAAACTATACTCTACAAATTGGCAGCATTTGTTTTTTTTTTAACCTTAATCATCAATTTTCTTGCTTCTTGCCTTTGTGATTTACCTCTAAAGAACTAGTTACAGGCCCGGCTGCGTGACTCAGTGTGTAATTCCAACACTTTGGGAGGCTGAAGCGAGTGGATTGCCGGAGCCTGCAGTTTCGAGACCAACCTGGGAAACTTGGCGAGACCTCGGTTCTACAATAAATCAAAAATTAGCCGGGCGTGGTAGCGTGCCCCTATAGTTCTGGCTCATTTGAAGGCTGAGGCGGAAGGAACACCAGACCCCAGCAGGTCGACGCTCAGGTGGCCGTGAGTGTGCCACTGCACTCCAACCTGGGCGACTAAGACTACAATTCAAAAAAAAAAAAAAAAAGAACTTGTTACAGTTTTCCTTCCCAATAAACTATTTAATTAAAAAAAAAAAAAAAAAATGAGAGTGAGTAAACGCATTTTTTTCTATGAGATCTGTTGGGTCACAGAGAAGTAACAAGTATATGAACATATTAAAAATACAACATTTTCAAAACATAATTTTTAGTGAGGAAAACTGAAAAGTTTGACTAACAAATTCAGTCTCACTGCTACTACTTATTTCAGAGGTTTGCACAAACGATGATGGCACACATTGCTGCAGAGGAGAAATTTCTAAACCAAATAATCCTTTTAACTGCGTTTACTTATTTCTAATACTTCCAAGAAATTTGCCATTCTGAATGTGCAATGAGAAATGCATGGGCAAAATGTCAAAGCTGGCAGTCAGAGAAATCAAAGCAGAAAGGAAGTTTGAATTTTTTCAATTTCTGAATTAAACAGAGAAACTAGAAGTAGGTTAGGGCCCTAATTTGCTACAGTTTAAAGCAGTTAAGCAACAAAGACAAATATGACTATTCTTCAGTGGAATTGTTTAGATTAAAGGAATAAATTAAGATTCAAACTTAGTTGCTATATTTCTTTACCCTTCCATCTGTGTTTAAGATAATTTTCATAATCACTAATAGCAGAGAGAATCTTTCTCGTTAGTATGTTCAAAATAAACATTTATTTGTAATTATGTCAGATGCAAGGGAAAACAAATGTTGGATTGGAAAACTATTTTATTTTGCTTAGTCAATATTAATAGCAAATCTAAGCCATGTTGTTTGCTTCCTTCCTTGGTCAACTACTTTTTCATATTTATAATAAAGCTCTTTTATTTAAATATAAATCTAATATTTACATTACAGTATTTGAAAAAATGAAACTTTTGAGTTCCTCTTAATTTAGAGAAGGGCTTTATAACTAGTATAGTGAATGAGAATTTGGCCCACTGTTTATAAAAGCTGATGTTTTTATTGGTAGTAGGGAAAGGTTGATTTAAGCTTGTTACCCATGGAAGGAAGAATACATCATGTGTGAATAAATTTATTATTGGAAACTGCTTCAATAACTGCATATGAAAGCTGAAAAACTTTCATGTGAAACAAATATCAATACCACTACTATTAAACACTAGTGAGCTCTATTGTGTCAGTACTGTATATTGATAGGCAATTGAAACTACTTTTATATACTGTATTTATGATCTAAGTACATATTTGAGCTCTTATTTCTAATAGCAGCCTGCCAGTAGTTTAATCCATTCACATTTCATACACATGCACAATTGCTACTTTCTTCTTAAATATGCAAAGCTCTATTTTTAATACTCTTTTCCAAATATTTCACACAATATGTGAAATAATGCCATGGCATTTCTGTTCCCTGCTTTTATATTCTTGATCAGTAGCAGACAGCAAATATTTGTTATCTATTTGATCCTATTAATGATAAAGTCCATAACTACCCATGGCACCTGTGAGAGATTCTCATAAACAACTGCTATGTATCAGAGAAATCAGTGCATACTTGCATCCACAGAAAGGCAGTTGATAGATAAAATAAATTTGTGGATACAAAGCTAGAATGAAGTGCTGCAAACAGATTAGCTGAGCCCATTGAATTTTTAAAATTAAAATTAAATACTGTTATACTTCTATTAAAGCTTATCTGAGCCTGGTTGTGGTCACATTTACTCGAAAAAATTTAAATTTGTGTATTTACATAAACATATATTGTTCATAGAATTTAGTTTATTTTATATTTAATATATTATAACTTTCTATTAAAATTTTAAACATATTTTCTGGTTGAACATATTTTAAAATATTCTCCATAATCACACTGCTTTGTAATTCTAGAACTGAGAAATTCAATAGCTGAAGTGAAAAAACTGACAGAATTAAACTAATAATAAATAAATAGGACATTGCTAAAAAGAAACTCAATGAACTTAGCTTTTCCTTGTCAGTAGGAACTACACAATTAAACTGCAAAAAATGAACACTCAGGGATATGTCTAATGATATCAAGTGGCATAATAGGAGCAAAATAAAAATCATACAGAGAGAAAAAAAACAGAAAAAAATGGAAAAATAGATAAAATTTTCAAAATTTGACAGAAATTATTAATTCATAGATGTAAGAACTTAATAAATCCAGATAGACTACCTTATTTTAATATTTTATATTGTATATCAATATAGATTATATAATTTATAGAAAACATATTAGTTTTAGATAAACTAAATTTATATAATGCAAATTTACTCAGTGACATATGAAAAGTTATTATTGATAAACGCTGCAACATAGATGGATCTCAAAATAATTTTCCTGATTAAAAAAATGAGATGAAAATAAAATATATGTTACATGACCTCATTTATATAAAAATTAAGAAAATGCAAACTAATTTAGAGTGGCAGAGAGTTGGTCAGTTGTTACCTTTGGATCCGGCTTTGGGAAAAAGAAAATAAGAAAAGAAGAAACAGGAAGGCATCAGAAAACATGTGCCGGTTATTCCATTATCTTGATTTAATAATTTTATCTGGCTTATAGATATGTCAAAAAGAATCAAATTGTATACTTTAAGTATGTGAAGTTTATATGTCATGCATACTTCAATAAAGTCACAAAAATCAATCGATCGAGTCACCACATTGACAGAGAATGTAAAATTTATAATATTATCACAAAAGATATAGAAAAAATTGATGGAATAAGAGAAAAAAACATCTAAAAAAACTTGAAACAGAAAGACACTTCCTGATCTGTAAAAAGTTATCTACGAAAAATCTGAAAGCATACTAAATGATGGGACACTAAATGCCTTCCCATAAGATTAAAAAATGCAATCACCCTTAGTATTTCACACTGTATTACAGTGCCTTTGCAGTAGCAAAAGATAAGGGGACGAAAAGGAAAAACAAAACAAAACAAAACTGAAACAGAAGACAAAATTGTCTTTATTCAAAACTACATAATAGTTTGCTTAGTGAATCCTAAGCAAACAGAAAATCTGAAGTAAATTTAATAAAATCAGAGTACATATGTCTAATATAAATAACATATTTCTATAAAATAGCAATAAATATTTAGAAAACCAAATTATAAAACTGTTATTTGTAATAACATATAAAATACACAAATTTTTAGAAATTATTTTAGTATAAAATTATAAAATTGGCCAGGCATAGTGGCTTATGCCGGCAATCCCAGCACTTTAGGAGGCTGAGGTGAGAAGATGCTTGAGCCCAGGCGTTCAGGACCAGCCTAAGGACCATAGCAAGATCTTGTCTCTACAAAAAAAAAAAAAAAAAAAAAATCAGCCAGGCATGGTGGCATGCACCTGTAGTCCCAACTATTTGGGAGGTTAAGGTAGAAGGATAACCTGAGCCCAGGAAGTCGAGACTGCAGTGAGCTGTGATTGTGCCACTGCACTCCAGTCTGAGCAAAAGAGTGATACCCAAACTCAAAAGAAAATAATTTTAAAAAAAGAAAAAATACATAAAACATTTTTTTCTTTTTTTTTGAGTTGGAGTCTCACTCTGTCACCCAGACTGGAGTGCAGTGGCCGCTCCCGGCCACCGCAGCCTCGACCTGCTGGGCTCCGGCGATCCTTCTGCCTCAGCCTTCCAAGTAGCCGGAATTACAGGTGTGCGCTAACACACCCGGCTGATTTTTTGATTTTTTGTAGAGATGAGGTCTCGCTGCCCAGGCGGGTCTCGAACCGCGGGCTCCGGCAATCCACTCACCTCAGCCTCCCAAAGGCGCAGGATTACAGGCTGAGCCACCGAGCCCGGCTATGAAACATTTTTGAGACAAATTAAAGACAATTTAAAACAAGTGATATCATGTGCTCTTATGTTGAAAGACACACATTTTTAAAATGTTAGTTTACCAAATTAATCTATATATTTAACAAAATTTATATATTTAACAAAGTCTAAGTTCCAGTAAGCTTTTTTCCCCCTTTAGTAAAAGTTTAAACACCAATTCTAATATTTATAAGATACTACAAAGAACCTATAGTAGCTGCAACATACATAAAAAGGAGATAACTAGAGAAATTAGTCTCTAATCTTAAGACTTATAGTAATTAAGACCATGGATTACAGGATAATCAATATATCAAAAAATTTTAAAAGAAATATCTTGATGGGGAAAGAATTATCTGTCAGTAAATATTGTTGGAAAAATTGTGTATCCATGTGGGGGGGGGAACCAAACCTCATACCACCTCAAAAATTAACTTATGTATCATCAATGTTAATATAAAGCTAAAAGTGCCCTTCATAAAAAAGCAAATATTTCCTTACCTTTTACTAGGGCATATTTCTTTAAAGAATTTTGTCTTTTTTAAGGATTGTAAAAGAAAATTGATAAATTAGACTTTATCTGTATTAAAAATTTCAGTTTAGTAAAATGTATTATTAATAAAATAGTCAACTATACCCTCAAGGAAAATGCTTCTTATATGTGTGTATGTATATATGAAAATTATGTTTATAATGTCTTATATTTTAAAATTACAAAAGATAGAGGGGCTTAAGATGGTGTCTGACAGGTCAGGCTGTAAAAATCTCTGTGGGGGCAAGTGACAATAAAGGCTTTCCATGTGCATAGGCGGGTGCTGGTGGGGGCATGAAAGTCCATCTGAGGGGATACTTGGCTGCATGCACCTGGTTTCCCCCTCTGAAGGCAACTGCAAGCTCCCACCACCCTGAAATTAGAGCTCAGATCCCAAGAACACCACAGAAACATTTGCTGCCTGCGGGAACACACCTGAGAAAAACCTGCTGAATTCAGCTGATTCCCAGCACCTGGCACTCGGCAAACACCATCACCTGGCATACTGGACTCACTGGAGTGCAGGTTTTGATTTTTGGAGAGAGAGTATCAGGGAAATCCAGAGAGATGAATATATGCCTGGTGAGAAGCCACCCACCACAACCATTTTCCAGGCAGAGATCTGCATTGCTCCATCCAACTCCCCCCCACTACCAGCCCCTCACTTGTTGCCTAAGCAACACACAAACAATTGTTCCAGGCTCCCCTTACCATTTAAATAGGGAAGAGACCTAACAAGGCACTGGAAGAGGCTGCAGACACAGCCCAGAATTTACAATCTCTGTGAATGGCAGATCAACTACTCAGGGCTGGATTGTGGTCCAGAGGAAATATCCTGAGAGCACAAACTTCAGAGGGACCTGAGAGTGCTGAGTTCCAGGCACCCCACCCCCTACTCTGATCCAACCATGAGACAAAGGGTGTGGCCAGAAAAGGACCAGGAAGAACTCCAAAGAGATCAGTGGTAAGTCTGGGTTGACACAAACCCCCTCCTCCCCAGCAATCCTCTGAACATCAGACCGACATAGCTAGGCCACGACTGAGAGGGACAAACCCAGACAGAGTATGGACATCAGTTACAATATGAGAAGCCCATTCCAGGATAGGCCTGGCTGGGGCAACCTCATGAGAGTACATACCTGGGGAAGAGACTATCCTGTACATCCCAACAGAGATCTCCCTGACCATAGGAGAGTGGGAGGAGAGGACTGCAGCCCCACCCACCTCCACTACCCTTCCTCTTTCCCTGCTCCACTCCCTGAGGAGAGAGTGAAAGAGGTGGCTCTCTGCAGGAGAGATCTGATTAAAGGAACAACTACACAACCTGCCACAAGAGGACAGGTTTTTTTGCCTTTGTTTTTTGTTTTGTTCTGTTTTGTTTTTTCAAATTTTCAATTATTTTTTAATTTTAAAAATTTTCTGACTGTTTGTTAATTCACCTATTTTTAAAATAGTTTTCCTTTGTGCATGAATGTGTATGTGAGGCTTTGACTTGCATCCCCTCCCAAACTTTTTTTCCTTTTCTTTCTCCATTTCTTTCTGCTTTTGTTTGTCATTCTCTGTTTATGTGTGTATGTGAATGATTGAATGTTCATCTTTTGATTTTGCTGTTGGTTTTTGCTCTTTTGTTCTTCTGGGGTTTTTTAATATTCATTTATTATAATTTAAGGGGGTGTGTCAATATATGTGTGAGGTGTGAGGGTTCCACCTGAATCCCCCCTTTTTTTCTTTTTTTTCCCTTTTTTCTTATTCTCCCCCCCCTTTGGTCTTTTTGTCTTTCTTCTCTATTTACGTCATTGTGTGTGTGTGTGTGTGTGTGTGTGTGTGTGTGTGTGTGCGCGCACACGTGCGCGTGCACTTAATTTTCTTGGGGTTTTCTGTTTTGTGGTTTGCTTTGTCTCACTTTGTTATTATTACAGATTGCTTTGTGGTATGGGTTGGTTTCTGCTTTGAAGCATCATATAGAGTGGTGTGGGGGAGTGGATCTCAGGGAAAACATACACAATAAGTGACCATTTTAAGTTGCAAGTAGCATCTGACTCCTAGCACCCTGTCCCCCACTTTACTCGGATTTCAAAAACTACAAAGACAGCAAAACTTCCCATCTACCATCCTATTTCAAAATAGAATAAATCCAGAGCCCAGATCAATGAAGATTAGAGGACTGAGCAAACATCAGAAGGGAAAGCCTCTCCCACTGACACTGAATAACAGAACTATGGAAAAAAACAAAACAAAACAAGATATCTGTCACAAATGAGGAAAAATCAAAGGAAGACCTCAGGCAATTCCAAGTCTACCAAAGACAAAATTCCTGAGAAATCAGACCTTGGTGCCCAAACAATGGAAGTCACCAACAACTGACCCCAGAATATGACAGGGATCAGGGAATGGTTGGAAAGAGTGAAAAGACTCAAGAAAGACAAGAGGAAACACTGAAAGAACTTGTAGCAGAGATTCTGGCAATAAAAAACTTCATCCAGGAAATAAATAACAAGATGACAAGCATGGAAAGCAGAATCAATCTAGCTGAAGAAAGAATCTCAGAACTTGAAGACTAGAACATGGAATTAACCCCATCTGTAAAAAACAGAAAAAAAGACTCAGAAAGAAGGAATAAAACCTACAAGAGATGTGTGATTCTATCAAGAGCCAAACCTACACTTGATTGGTATTCCAGAAGAAGAAAGGGAAAATGAGAACAACTTGGAACAAGTATTCCAGGAGGTAATCCAAGAAAACTTTCCCCATCTCGCCAGAGATGTGACCAGCCAAGCACAAGTGATACAGAGAACCCCCACAAGACATCAAATGAGAAGAACAACCCCTAGACACATAGTAATTCACCTACACAAAGTAGGCACAAAAGAAAAAATAATAAAGGCAACAAGAGAGAAAGGTCAGATTACCTATTGAGGAAAACCAATCAGAATAGCAGCAGATCTATTAGCAGAAACACTATAAGCAAGAAAGGGATGGGAGCTCTATATTCAAAGTCCTCAGAGATAAGCAATTTAAACTAAGAATTTCCTATCCAGCCAAGCTCATCTTTGTCAGTGATGGAGAATTAAAATCCTTCCCAGACATCCAATCCCTAAGAGATTATGCAGCTTCCAGACCAGCTCTACAAGAGACAATTAAAAAGGTATTAAGGACAGAAGAAAGAAAAAAAAAGAAACACTACACACTTCCCAAGAGAACAGCAGAGCACAGAATCAACAGAGAATACAGCACAACAAGAAACTTGAAAACACACCATACACTAACCCTAAAGCCAAAAGAAAAGAAGCAAAGAAAAAACTTTACAAGAACTTCATGACAGGGATAAGCAATCACATGTCAATAATCAATCTGAATGTGAATGGACTAAATGCACCACTGAAAAGACACAGAAGAGCGGACTGGATAAGAAACCATGACCCCATTATTTGCTGCATCCAGGAGACTCATCTCACTACAAGAGTTGCACACAGACTCAAAGTTAAAGGATGTACAATGAGTTTCCAGGCAAATGGATTACAAAAGAAGGCAGGAGTTGCAATCTTAATGTCAAACAAAGCAATCCTTTAAGCTACCAAAAATTTAAAAAGATGCAAAAGGACACTACATAATGATAAAAGGTTCAGTCCATCAAGAAATATCCATCCTAAACATATATGCACCCAACACAGGAGCACCAGAATTTATAAAGCAACTACTAAATAAACTAAAAAAAAAAAAATTGACTCTAACACTATTATAGCAAGGGACTTAAATACCCCACTGATAATCCTAGACAGATCATCAAGGCAAAAAATCAACAAGAAGATCCAGAACCTAAACTTGACACTTGACCAAATTGCCTTAGTAGATACCTACAGATTATTCCATCCAACAACCACAGAGCATACATTCTACTCATCAGCACAAGGAACATGCTCCAAGATCAATCATATCTTTGGCCATAAATCAAGCATAAGCAAGTTCCATAAAGTTGAAATTTTGCCATGCGCATTCTCAGACCACAGTGGAATAAAAATAAATATCAAAGCCAACAACATTTCCCCAAAGCGCACAAAGACATGGACACTAAACAACATGATGCTCAACAATGAATGGATCAACAATGAAATTACAGAAGAAGTGGAAAGATTCCTGGAAACAAAACCTCTGGGATGCCATGAAATCAGTACTCAGAGGGTAATTTATATCTCTAGGAGTACACATCAAGAAAATGGAAAGATCACAGGGAGAGACTAACAAATCACTTAAGGGAGCTGGAAAGAGAAGACTACCAAAACCCTAACTTTAGTAGAAGAATCCAAATCACAAAAATAAGAGCCCAAATACAGGACATGGAAGACAAAAATATTATAGAAAACATCAATAAAACAAAAAGCTGGTTCTTTGAAAAATTTAGCAAGATTGATGGACCTCTAGCCAGAATGACCAAGAAAAAGAGAGAAAAAACCCAAATAAACACAATCAGAAATACAAAAGATCAAATCACAACTGACCCGAAGAAATACAAAGGACTATCAGAGATTACTATGTTACACCTATATGGAAATAAACTTGATAATCTGAATGAAATGGAGGAGTTTCTGACATCACACAACCTTCCCAGGTTAAAACAAGAAGACATTGAGACACTAAATATACCAATAACAAACCAAGAAATTGACTCTGTCATATGAAAACTACCTACCAAAAAAACCTCTGGACCTGGTGGCTTTCCAGCAGAATTCTACAAAACATACAAGGAGGAGCTGATACCAATACTACTGAAAGTGTTCCAGGAAATTGAGAAAGATAGAATTCTTCCCAAATCATTTTACAAAGCTCACATCACACTGATACCCAAACAGGCGATCCAACAAAAAAAGAGAACTACAGGCCAATAACCCTTATGAACATAGACGCAAAAATCCTCAAAAAGTTTCTAGCAAATTGGATCCAAAAACACATCTCAAAAATCATCCACTGTGACCCAGTAGGCTTCATCCCCAGAATGCAGGGGAGGTTCAACATTTGCAAGACCATAAATGTCATTAAATACATCAATACATGTAAAAACAAGAACCACATGATTATCTCATTAGATGTAGAAAAAGTGTTTGATAAAGTCCAACATCCCTTCTTGATAAAATCCTCAAACACCTAGGTAAAGAAGGAACATACCTCAAAATAGTAAGTGCCATCTACGACAAACCCATAGCTAACATATTGTTAAATGGACAGAAACTAGAAACATTTCCCCTGAAAACTGGAACAAGACAATGCTGCCTACTCTCATCCCTCTTGTTCAATATTGTGTTGGAAGTTCTAACTCATGCAATTAGACAAGAGAAGGACATTAGGAGTATCCAAATAGGAAAAGAGGAAGTCAAGTTATCCCTCTTTACTGATGATATGATCCTATACCTTGAAAATCCAAAAGAATCTGTCAAAAACCTGCTTGCACTGATAAAGGACTTTGGCAAAGTCTTAGGGTACAAAATAAATGTGCAAAAGATAGTTGTATTCCTATACACCAACAACCAGCAGCCAGAGACGCAAATAAAAAGCACAATCCCATTCACAACAGTCACAAAAAAAAAAGAAAGAAAGAAATACCTTGGCATCTTCCTAACCAGAGAAGTGAAAAACCTTTACAATAAGAATTACAAAACAGAGCTCAAATAAATCCAAGAAGACACAAACAAATGGAAAAATATTCCATGCTCATGGATAGGAAGAATCAACATTGTTCAGATGTCCATCCTACAAAAGGCAATCTACAGATTCAACACAATACCCATTAAGTTACCAACATCTTTCTTCTCAGACCTGGAAATAACAATATATAAATTTATTTTGAAATATAAACTACCATGAATAGCCAAAACAATCCTTAGCAAAAGAAACAAAGCAGGAGGTATCACACTTCCAGACTTCAAGCTTTACTTTAAGGTTACAGTAATCAAAGCAGCCTGGTATTGGTACAAGAACAGACACATAGACCAACGGAACAGGATAGAGATTCCAGAAGTAAAGCCTCAATTCCTCAATCAACTCATCTTTGACAAAGCCTCCAACAAAAACCACTGGGAAGAGAAGAACCTATTCAGTAAATGGTGCTGGGAAAACTGGCTGATCACATGCAGAAGATTGAAACAGGACCCCTACCTATCATCATACACAAAAATTAACTCTAAATGGATCAAAGACCTAAACGTATAACCTTAAACTATAAGACTCTTAGAAAGGGCAGGAGATACCCTTATGGAAATTGGAACTGAGAACCAATTGCTACTCAGAACCCTAAAGGCCAATACCTTAAGAAATAATATAGACAAGTGAGACCTCATCAAATTAACGAGCTTCTGCAAAGCAAAAGAAACTATCAAACAAGCAGGGAGACAGCCCACAGCCCACAGAATGGAAAAAAATATTTGCCAACTGTATATCTGACAAAGGCCTAACATCTAGGATCTACAAGGAACTCAAACGTGCCAAAAGGAGAAAAAAAAAGCCCCTTTAAAAAGTGGGCAAAAGGCATGAATAGACACTTCTCAAAAGAAGATATATGGGCAGCCAACAGACACATGAAAAGTGCTCAGCCTCACTCATCATCAGAGAAATGCAAATCAAAACCATGTTGAGATACCACCTAACCTTTGTAAGAATGGTCATCATTAGTAAAACAAACAACAACAGAGGCTGGCGAGAATGTAGAGAAAAAGGAATGCTTCTAAACTGCTGGTGAGAATGCAGACTAGTACTACCTCTTTGGAAGACAGTGTGGCGATTTCTGAAAGAACTAGAAATTGACCTTCTATGTGAGCCAGCAATTCCTCTATTGGGAATATACCCAGAGAAACTTAAATATTTCTACAAAAAAGATACCTGCACACGTATGTTTGTTGCAACTTTATTCACAATAGCAAAAACATGGAACCAATCCTGTTGCCCATTGAAGCTGGACTGGATTAAAAAAATGTGGTACATATATACAATGAAATATTATGCAGCCATAAAGAAGGACAAATATATGGACTTTGCAGCAACTTAGACGGATTTGAAGTCAATCATACTCAGTGATTTATCACAGAAACAAAGAACTGAGTTCCATATGTTCTCACTCATAAGGTGACCTTGAACAATTATAATGCTACAAGAAAGCAATTGGCAGTAGTGGAAAACTGTCAGGGGAGGTGGGATGGGACTGGCAGTTGAGGGAAACTGCTGGGGGGGAGGGGCATACCTTATCAACAAGGGTACCTGCATGATCGGTGTTTGTTTACCTAACACCTAATTGTACCCCACATCTTTATAATAAATAAATGAATTTTAAAAATACTATATGAAAGGGATTGGCAGTTGAGGGAAATTGCCAGGGGAGAAAGGGGCACACCTCATCAACAAGGGTACCTGCATAATGAACATTTGTATTCCTAACTCTGAATTGTACCCCACATCTTTAAAATAAAGAAAAGAAAATTACAAAAGACATGCAAGAAAAATATAAATGATTAAATAGATGGCTCATAAATATATATAAATGATTCACAAACACAAGGAAAATACTTAAAATTATTAGCAATCTGTGAAATGTAAATTAAATCACAAATTGAATGCCACTACTTAACCACAATAATGACTAAAATTAAAACTAAGTAGCTATGACTATCAGCCATATTTGACTAGTTTGTGATTTTTTGTTGACATTATTATTCACTTGGATATAGACTTTTTCCCTCCATTAAAAAGATAATAAATATTGATTCTTAAGATAACCTAGCAACAGTGCTGTTGCACCCTTACTTCCAACCAGTAAGAGATTATTCTTATTTTCACTTTTTCCTTTAAAATTATTTTCTCTTTTCTAATATTCAGAGATTAAAACTTCTTAGATTTTTTCTTTTTTAAATTGGGTTTTGTTTACTATTAGTTTCTCTATTGTTTTTCTATTTTATTGTTTGCTCTAACTTGTTTTAATGTTGTAGAGCTCATTATCTTATAATCTTCTGCCTTACTCTGATAATTTCAGTAAAAATATTGTTTTTTTGTCTCAATGGTAAAGCAATTTAATTACCAAGAATGAATGAATATTTTTTCCCTGAGTCCAAAGACACTATAGAATTTTTTTTAAAATAGTCTTTAGTTTTCACTATACTTAATCTTAAAATTATTTATTGATCCTACCTCTTGTAATAACCATTTCCTCTCTTTCGAGTTTTATCAAGTGGTAGATAAGAGGCAGAGCCATTGAAGACTGAAAGTGTTTTCAGGTTCTGAAAGCTTTCAGCCATGGAAATTTAAAAAGGTATCATGACAGGCCCTAAAAGAAAAGAAACATTTTGCTGTTGCTTATAGGCTTTAAGTAGAAATGGTCAACAGAGCCTTGTGAAATATCTAAGTATACAAGTATTGGGGCAGGAGAGTACACAAAGATGCAGAGCAGAGCCGAAGAGAGAATTGTGAAGAATAACTTTTGTTCTGACTTTCTGTGTTTTGTTTCAGACAACTGAACATGTCACAAGACAACTGAATTTTGAGGAAAATATATAACAAAATCAACCAAAAGCAACAACAACAAAAATCAGGTGTTTTCAGCAAACTATGTTCTATGGCCCAAACACTGACACCTATACTATAAATAAGGTTTTATTAGCATATAAAGACATCATCTGTTCATATATTTTCTGGTACTGCTTTTAGTCTGGAGGAAAGTATCTGCATAAGAAACTATAAAGACCTCCAATCTTAAAATATTTACTAGCTGGCCTTTTAAAAAAATGTTTACAACTCCGACGTAATCTCTCACGTTCATGATTGGGTAAAATATTATTAAAGGAGACATTTAAAAAAATTCTCTGCAAAATCTAGATCATATAAGCTTTTGGCTTCCTAAATTGTCTAAGAAAGTCAGCATCAATGCTCAAACTGAATCAGTGCTACTCAGTACTCATAGTAGGACTGTTGATTTACAAGGACACAAAATTTATTGGTCAGCACTGAAGTTAGAAACCCATAAGGATACTGGCTTTACAATTAGAACAGTAACACTTTAGTTTAGTATTTGTAAAATATTATATCTTATTTTAGAGTGGAGAGCACTGACAAATCAGAGTATGCAGCGAGTCCTTAGACTGAACTTCCAGATTTCTTGGAGAATTTTGATCTCCAGAAAAAGCCAGAGGCTTTTGGCTTTAATTTGGATAGACCTCTCTTCTTCTTAGACCTCTCTAAAACCGAATTAAAGCTTCTTGTTTTCCTTGTTTATTTACTTATTTCAGTCTTGCATGCCCCATTCCACTCTACCCACTATGCTTCGAAAGTCCCATATTTCTGCATCACCATCTGACATCCTTCTGTTTCTTTTTAGTACAGGGTTGGATTTCTTTGTTCCAGGCACAATATACTTAGATAAGAACTTTTCAGTTAAACATGTATTTGCTTCTACTTTTCATTTCCCCAATCATTCCATTTGTTTATATATAATCGTCATATTAATCGGCAACATAATGCTCTCACCTTAAAATGATTTTTCATTGTGCTACTTATGATCGCTTGGTGTCTAGTATTATGCTTAGGTTTGTTCAGTGGAAAACTGTAATAGTCCTTCAAAAATGGATTAACTATGAATCAGGTTTGCCTAGGCCAAAACCTGCCAAAAATTATTGTTACTTGCCTAATTTTAGCAGCCAGTCACCTTTTCATTGTTATTTTGTTCAAATTTGCCAAAAGCATTCACGTATTGTCAATCTATGCAAGAGGCATACTGATTGCTAGAAAGAATTTTAGTGTATTGAACACATTTGTATTAAACTTAACATTAATAAAAATTGCATCCTAATTATGTAAAATGTTTGATTGTGGTTTGTAGTAGAAATGACTTATAATAAAGGTATCTTATAATCTAAATATGCATATTAAGAGTTTTTAATCATAAAAGTAGTTATAAATCCGATAATTTTCTTTTTTGCTATAGTGCCCTTGGCTACTCTGGTAACAAAATTATGTCAGGGCCATAAAGTAAATTAATTAGTGTTTTATCATTTTTTCTGTGACCTGGAACATGTTTTATAAGATGTAATTTATAAAATTTATGGAATATTTGCTCAAATTTACCTAAAAAACCGCCAAGATCTAATTGGCTTTTAGAGAGAATATGTCTTGATATATTTCTGTCATCATTTTGATCTCTACTTGATTTCCTATTTTTAGATCAAACCTGAAAATTTATATATCTTTCAAAATTGCAATTACTAGGCAAGCTTTCAAATTTATTGGTACTATGCTATTTTTAGTGTTCTATAGCAATCTAAATAAAATAAAATCCTTATCCATTTTATATCTACTTTATATTTCTGATGGTTGTTTGGGGGTAAGTGGTTGTTTATCATTCTCTCACGTTCTCCTTCTGTCTCTTTTTCATTCGTAATTACACAAGTTTTGCTAAGTATATTATTGGTTTTCCTGTGTTTTTATTTCCTTAATCATCAGTATGCTATTTTAATTTTCTGTTCTCTTATTGTTTCTCTGTATTTTTATTGCTCTCTCTTTTTTCCCTCAGTATTTATGTTATTCTATTTTAACTTGTGACTTAAAATGTTTTGTTCATTTATTTTCATTCTATTTTCTACGAAAACACCTTGGGATAATTTTTCTTTTCTGAAATAATATATGATTGCACACAGTATCAGAAAGGGTACCTGATCTCAAAGCAGGCAAAGTGTGGACCAAAGGGAGGTCTAAACTTTACCTGTACGATGATCACTTGTATACCTAATCCTGGATTGTACCCCACATCTTTCAGATAAAAAGATAGAAAATAATAAAAAAAGAAAAAAGCAAGCAAACAAATGAACAAACAACACAACAAAAAACATTTCCAGCTTTTCATAGCCTTCTAATGATACAATCAAAACAAATAAAAAGGCTAAAAAGAAGGCAAAAAAGATAACATTGCACTCACAAATACTTCTCATATTGTTTTGATTTATTCTTTTTTTACTTTTATATCATTCATTTTAAATACTATGTACTTTACATTTTGACTTTATATGTACTCCATTCATAGGTATTTACTAAATAGTCACCATGTTGTAATCTTTGTTCTAGACAACAAATGATAAAAAAACAAATCTTTTTCCCTTAAAGTTTATATTTGGTGTGATACGTTTGGATATACAATAACTCTCCACAAATTCACACACAAACACATACACATGAAGAATAATAAGTGCATTAGAAAATAATAATGCAAACTGTTTATCTATTACATTAGGTGATCAATAAAGTTTCTTTGATTAGTACATTGAGTGAAAATTTGGAAGACATATAAGAACAAGAGAGGTGCAAGTCTTGAAAGTTTTGATCTTTTCTTCTTTCCCTCATGCATCCAGGCAGCAGTTATTTATTCAGGCCTAAAGAAAAACAGGCATGAAGGCCCTAAGACTTGTGCAGTACAGCAAGGAAGCCATTGTGTATAAAGCAGTGTAAGTAAGCAAATGGTAGGTAAGAGAGAAGAGATATTTTCTAGTGGTGTTGTAATCATGTATTGACATTAATTATTCACAATACTTTTTACAAATCTACATATAAAAATAGTTTCTAGAGTTATCTTTCTACCATATATTGCTAATTGTGTCTCTTTCTGCTTGTAATTTTGCATGTCATTTTTTTTTTTTTTTTGGTGTTTTTTGTTATTTTGCATTTAAAAGTCTGTATCTCTTAATTGTATTAAAAAATACTTTCAGAGCTATGGCTGTCACCATGCCTCCCAGCTTTGGCTCTTTCCCCTGCCTTGGGGAGGCAAATCTTCTCTCTCCCTTCTCTTTCTCTCTCTAATTTACTTTTAAATAAACTACATGTTTTAATGTAAAAAAATTAAAATAATTTCTCCCAACTCTGTCAGATCCTCTATAATTGTGTTAAAATTTGGCTCAGTGTTCACAGCATTATGAGTTTTTCCTAAGGAGTGGGGAAGAAATTTGTGACAGGCAGCAACAATCTACCTATCACAGGTTTCCTCTTTCCCTCTCCTACACTCCTTCCCTCTGTTCCTCCCACTCTTCTGTGGTGATTTAATCGCTTATTTTGGACCCTCCAACTACTTTCCATTAAGCTAATAGAAATCTCATGTCTTGGTAAAATGACTGATCTCTACAATTTTTCATCTAACTCTGAATTCTTTATCTCTCTGGTGCTGTAAAGTTAACAGGAATAGTCTTGGCCTTGCCTATGTATCTATATTTAGCTGTGGATTATACCTCCTCAAGATGGATCACTTTCCTTTGCATTAATTAACATTTTTTGATTATTTAATTGGCAAAGAATAGATAAATTGATAGATCAATAGGTAGATAGATAGGTGGATATAGCTGTATCCCTGCTTATTTTACCCTTTAACATTTGGCAAAACTGTTTCATTGTGTTCTTTACTTGCTGTTAGAATTTATTTTTCCTTGTCAAAATTGTTAAAATTGTACTCGCTCTCATTTCTACACACACGCTTCCATTTATTGCTTTATTTGATTGTTAGAAAGAAGAGTGAAACAAAAATACTTTTACTATCTTTAATATAGTACTTTTGTCATTTTAAATATATTTTTAGTTATGCTGTATTTATTTTTAAAAAGATATATTACTTTTCACTCAAATGAAAAGTTTTTGTCTAAATATAGTGATCTTATTTTAATTCTACTTATAGCCTGCTTTAACTATTTTCAGAAATATTCTTCACCATATACTAAATTCTCAAAGTAAAAACAAAATTATTCAATTTTTTGGTTTTTCAAAAGGTATGCCCATTTTTCCGTGTGCTTTTCTATTTTAAAATGTATGATATAGAATTTAAATTTCATTCCTTTCCTTTTACAGTATTCTTTATTGCTGAAAAATCTTGAAGCTTGGTTCTATAACTATTTTTAAAATATTGATGTAGGGTTATGAACAAAGGTAACATTTCATTTTTATTTCTTTTCTTCACTGATGTTTCTTTAGTTTCCTCAGAGATGATGTCATAATTTTGTAATTCTTTTTATTGCTCTTGTTATAGGTTTCTAGTGTCTAAATTATGAATGGCACCTGAGTACCATGTCTTCTAATCATTTCCATAAATATTTTATTGGTCTAAGTTTTCTAATGATACTTTTGCTGGACGCAGAATTCTTAGATGATAAAATGTTATTTATACTTTGGTAGATTTTACTCAGCAGCTTTCTAAAGTTTAATATTAGAGAGGAACATTTTAAAGCTATAATGTATTTTTTTGTCAGTTAATTTATACTTTTCAACTTTTGAACAGTTATCAGATCTCTTCTGTCTAGCTTTTTAAATATTTTCCCTGTATATGTTCAATGTGTTTGTGAATCTTTTTATTTGATTCAAATATGTTTTCAATTTTCAAGCAGATTTTTATTTGGATTAGGAAACTTTTATTTTATCCTTTACTTCTTTCATTTTCTATTTTCAAAAAATTTTTAATTACATAAATCAACATATGATCACATTTCATTAAACAGATACTTATTCCAGATGCATTATTTCTTTTGCTGTTACTCCTGCTTCCTTTTGTTTTTCTAACATTAAAAAAAATGCCTACTATTTGTAGCTTAATATCCCAGAATAGGCCTCCTTCACTTGTATTTTCTTACACTGTTTTTTCTCTTGATTGTTTTCTTCCAAATTAGGGGTGAATGGCAGAAATCAGCCAGAGAGGTGTACAGAGGTCACATTATATAACCTCTTATAAGCTGTACTAAAGGCTGATGGTTTTATTTTTTGACATATTAGCATGGGTTCCAGTCAGAGACTTAGAGGCATTTTGATCCAAATGAAAAGACAAAAGAAAAATATATAAATATATTTTTCAATAAATTGTAATTACCACTTAAGATGCATAATGACCTGGGTGGGTGAGGAATACGAGTGAACACTTGCCAGCGAAACCACAGGTAATGGAATTGGCTTGGAGGATTTAGCAGGGAAAGAAGATCCTATTGAGTTTGTCTCTAGTATGGCATGGTGAAGAGACATGAGAAGTGTAGAATAAGTGGGAGTCCCCGGGAGTTTCCCTATACTGTCCCTCACTTTGTCCCAGCAAGGGAGCAGGGCAGGGTCCAGTGGCCTTGCAGGCTGGTGAAATACCATTACCCTGATCCTTTGTTTCACTGACCAGGTGGGAGGAGGGGGAGGAGGGAGTGAACCCCCGGAGGAGCTCTGGCTTCCAGAGCCAAGAGAAACAAAAAAGAAAAAAAAAAGTGTTTCATTTCTTAAATGTTCCCCTGGCCACACACACACACACACACACACACACACACTCACACACATGCACTCACACACACATGCACACACACCCTAGAATAAATAAACACTAAATACTTGTACTACTATCTTCTCTTTCCATCTTTTCTTTAGAGATCTGACTTATTCCAAAAATGTTGATTACCTAAGCTCTCTATGCATTTCTTCTTGAATGAAAAAGAATAAATTGCTTAACACACACGCACTCCAGTTCTGTATTGAAAATGACATGCAGAAACTTGTATTTAAAAAAAAATCTCTATTTCTGTATTTTATGTCTTTTAAAAGACATATTAATTGCCATTCTGGAGTTTACAAAAGTCATCATTGACTAATCACAATCTACCTTTAAATAATATTATGTGCTTTTTATGCGTGGTGTAAGAACCTTCTAATAATACACTTCCAATTCTTATCTCCTATAATTTGTGTTCATTTTGTAATACATTGTATTTTTACATGTGGTAAATACATATGATATTATTGCTTTAGAGAGATGATTATCTCAAGAACCATTAAGTATAGAAGTTAATTTTTGTATTTATATGAATTATACCATTTCAGTGTTCATTTCTTTGTATAGATCTAGTTTCTCTTTAGTATCTAGTATTCTGACTAGTGAACTCACTTTAGATAATTTATTCTGAAAATAGCTTCTTTCAAATTTTATCAAATAGTCCATTTATTTTTGAAGTATATTTCTTCTGTAAAAAAAAAAATTGTAGTTTGTTCTTTTTTTGTAGCACTTTAATAATATAATTCTATTTTCTTCTTGTCTTATGGTTTCTGACAAAAAAAAAATCTATTCTTTTTTTTGTCAGCATTCTAGTATATGCATTGTATCTTCTTCTCCTCTGTTATCCTTCAGAATTTTCTCCTTATCACTGAAATCCAGCAGGTTCAAAGTAATATGTCTCTCCGTGTTGTTATTGTTTCCTTGTTAGTATTTAACTTTGTGTGTCCTGAACTTCTTAGATCTGATGCCTAACACATTCACTGTTTACTTATTTGTTTGTTTATTTATTTATTTGAGTTGGAGTCTCAATCTGTTGCCCAGAGTGGAGTGCAGTGGCATGCTCACGTCCATTGCAGCCTCGACTTCCTGGGCTCAGACAATCCTTATTCCTCAGACTTCCAAGCAGCTGGAACTAGAGTCTTGCGCCACCATGCCTGGCTAATTTTTCTTTTTTACTGTAGAGATGAAGTCTGGCCATGTTGTGCAGGCTGGTCTTGAACCCCTGGGCTCAGACAATCCTCTCGCCTCCAACTCCCAAAGGGCTGAGATTATAGGCATGAGCCATAGGGCCCAGTCATACTTCATATTTTTTGGAAAATTCTTGACCAATGTCTTTTCAAATATTTATTTATCCCTGGCATCTCCATATCAATTTTATATACTTTAGACATATTGATATCTTCATGGAATTCTTTTATGCTCTTTTCTTTGTGATTTTCTCTTTGTGTTCAGTTTGTATACTATTTACTCTTATTTAAATTCCCTTAAGATTTTCAAATCTACAGATAATTGCATTGAAGGCATTCTTCATCTCTGCTACTATTATGTTCAAAATTTTCTGGCATGTAATTTTTATAGTTTTCATTACTTTGCTGATGTTTCCCATCTGTTTTTGCATCCTGGTAGTCTTTGATGCATTAGTCACGGCATTTTTAATTCCCTGTCTGAAAATTCCTAAGCCTTTGTTATATCATTTCTCATCAACTTTGTCTTTCTTGTTGTTATTTCTTACTCCATTTCATAATTTTCATATGACAGTTGTATGTCACATGGAGAAAAAGAAAGCATGCCTCAAAATAGGCACACTTCTTTTGCTATAAAATTAGTGTGGAAATTTTGTACAGTCAAGAATCAAACTTTTTTTTTTCTTGCTACAAAAGGACATCTTCCAAAACATAATTTATTTATACAGAATAGTGTATTTATTCTTACATGTTTAAACTTCAATCACCTTCAAAATACTTTCAATTTGATACAATACACCTATCAGGATGCTTTTCCCACTACTTAGACCAGTGGAACTCACTAATTTTGATGTCTTTTAATACTTCTGCCATTTTGTTTGTTTGTTTTCTGTTTTACATCTTCCACATGGCAAAACTGAGGGCTTTTTTTTTCATCCAGTGAAACAAACAAACAAAAGTCTCACAGACAAGATCAGGTGAATAAGGAGGGTGAGGTACAGTGGTCATGCAGTTTGTGGTCAAAAACTGACCACTCAGCTCAGTTTGGGCAGATGCATTGTAATGGTGGGTTAACCAATCACTTTTTTGCCACAACTCAGGACGTTTCTTCCACAAATAGCGACACAACCTTCTCAAAACATCCAGATGAAAACTGAGTGACCAGAGGAACAAATTCTGTGTGTGCTGCAAGAGGCCAGCCCTCCAAAAGATAGTTCTGGATTTTATTGCCCCGCCCTTTTATTGTTAAATCATTATACAACTGACTTCAAATTCCTCACTTGGCTTTATGCTTATAGTGAGACTCGATTATCCGATGTTTGGGTGAAAGTTGCTATTTTTCTCTCTGCTGTAGGTTATCCAGGTGATTCTGTGCCTCAGAGAGATAATTCTTTAAGCTTGTGTGCCTGCCCTGAACAATAAGCTGCTGTTGTGCACTTGCTATGTCTACTTGCTAGCCTGGGGGTGCGGTGCTGGAATACCCTGCTATCCTTTTCCATCCTCAACCATAGGCTAAGGTTATGTAGCCAAGTCATGGTTTTGAGGCTTTCTTAGTGACTCTGCCCCTTCTAAATACACACAAGAACTGTAATGTCCTGGTATGTTGTCAGTTTCTGCCTTTCTATTATGGTTAGCAGACTTCTTTAAAATTTATTTTTTATCCCATCTGAATTGAGTTTTCTTTTTTGGTTTAATGGTTCTTTGTCATGAGAGATCTAGTCTAGTATAATCATTCAGCCACCGCCTGAATTTTAAGGTTAAAATAACCACCCAGAGTCTGAGCCGCACATGTGAACGTATGAATACATTAACTTACATTAACTTATTTGAGCAGACCTGTGTGTGTATTGTATACATATAGAATTTTTATATATATGGTGTGTGTATATGGTACATATATGTGTGTGTATATATATATATATATATATAGAGAGAGAGAGAGAGTACGAGAGAGAGAGAGAGAGAAAGGGAGGGAGAGAGAAAGAGAGAGAAGGCGATAAAGACAGAGGGAAAAGGGAGATAAAGAGAGACAGAGAAGAGAGAGAAAGAGAGAGAGAAAGAGGGAGAGAGTTACACTGGCATGTACTGATCTAAAGAATTCGCTGCATAAAAATCACAAAGTCAAAAATAGTTAACACAGAAAATATTAAAAAATATTAAAGATAATCCCAAAGTTGTAAAGTTCATTGCATGGAAATAGCTGAAGTCTTTCTTAGGAGTTTGGTCCACTTTCCAATTCTACAATGTGAACTGTAAGGAAAAGGACTATCTTGTTAAATCTTTATCGCATTCAATATATCATAAAAAGTAATTTTCATAAATATTTGCTTCATATTTTAAAAAACATTTTGGATTTTCCTTAAATCATTTAATAACACTGTTTTTAAACTTCAGGTGTATGAATTTGCACTGATGTATATGTCTGGAGCGTCTATCCTTGAAATGATGAATAGCAAATGAACTGTCCATGATCACTTAAATCATTACATGAAATCTTAAATATCTTTGTGTCCAGTTAGCTTTCAAAAGTGTGTGTGTGTGTGTGTGTGTGTGTGTGTGTGTGTGTGAGTGTGTGTGTAAAGGTGATAGATTTTTCCCTTTCAGTCCATCCTAAGAGTTCATAGTTTCTAGGTATTTGATATGTCTTGGGACTTTCAGAACTATTTTAAAAATATCAGTTTCTCAGTCAGAATGTTGTACTGCAAAATGGATGCAGTTTTTAGGCAGAAAAAATACCAAGCAAGGTGAAGCATTTGAAGATCTTAATCAAGGTAAGATTAGTGTATTCCTGATCAAGTTCTGTTTCACAGTATGTTAATTTCCTTGTCTTAAATAGTAAAATTTATGTCAATTGTAAATATTGCATAGAATGAAGTTTCTTTATATTAAGCTATAAATTTATCTATTTAAATATTATGTTTAGTTTGTTCAGCTTCCATCATTTAGAACTGTTAAATTTTAAGACTTATGAAAATAAGCTGAATGGAACCTCTAAAAATAGATCCTCTGTGATTAAAATAACATTTTAAAATTAGAACTTATCCCATATGTGCTTTGCTGAAAATTTAGAACTTCACTGAAATTCTCTACAAACATAACATGTCCTTCTAAGTAATAAGTTAAAAAGTCACCTTGTGAAGCAAAGATATATTTAATATTTCAAATTGAAGTAGCATGTGTTAATAAAACTATTTAGGGGTGCTTCCTCAGTTGGAAAGGTTACTGTGATCCCTTTTGATTCATTTAAATTATGTTGATGCATAGCACTTAACAAATGACCCAGGAAAATATTGCTTTTTTTGAGTGATGCTACAATTTGTGTCATACTTCATAGAAATGTCAGTCTTCTTTTTTTTTAACCATTTCTTATAAGCAAAAGATAAAATATCATATTAATTTTTAGCTGATGACATAAATAGATCTTACTCTGTTCACATTTAATACTTGCTTTACATGACATTTTTCACACAGCACTTCCAACTAAATAAATACATATATTTTTATTATATTAGTTAAATTTCTATAATGTAAGAATTAGTAGATAGGAATCAAATGGCTAACCATAGGGTTGCAATGAAATCATAGAGCTGTGGGTGTACAATTATAAATTATTAATAAATAAAATAAAGATTACATCAATTAATATTTCAGACTGAGCAAGAACAAAAAGTAAATCAGAATATTTTTCAAAATGATAAATTAGAGAGACATTGGACATATTACATGTGAGGCAATATGGAGATAAAATTATTCTGAAATATTGAAAGTTGGTGCTTTTGCTCTGAAGATGAGAAGGGACATTTTGTTCTCTTGATTTTATTCTGGTAGAAGTTTTTAATAACCTGGTGTGTGCTGAAATATACTGCTTTATATTTATTTGACTCAAGTTGAGGGAGTTAGAGCATAGCAACAAAACATTTTCCAATAAAAGAAGCAAAATTCTAAGACAAAAAGTTGAAAGTGAAGAAGACAGTAACATACCACTTGGCCAAGTTTCTCTAGTTTTTTAAATTAAACTTTCATTCAGCAGTTGATCTTTACATAAACCTTGAGCAGGTGATTTTAGAACTTTTCCTACTATAATTCCCTTGTGATAACTAGAATTTAATTTATTCATTCATCCATCATTCATTCATCTCACAAACACTTGTAATAAAATATTCACTTATTTTGAAACAAATTAAATAGAATGATAAGTTTGGTTTTTCCCTCATAAGCATCTCCCCCATTATATTCATGCAAGATCCCGCAATATTGGTAAATGCTAGTTTCAGTGAATATATCCCCAGCTTAAAGATTATTCAAACATAAATTTCATTTCCATTTCACCCCCATAACCCTGCCCACTGCAACAGGTAAACTGTGTAGCAGTTTAGAAAGATAACATGAAGAGAGGTGATTTTTACAGAGCAGAATAGTTGGTAGGGGAGAGAGAAAGTATGCAAACTGCTTACCAAATTGCCTTGTGGAGAAGGTATGAAAAGGAAAGATTGTTTTTCATGATATGTGGGAGAAATTCTAAAAAATCACACGGAAATAGTTCTTTTTTCTATATTTCTGACTGTTGGAAGTCCCTCTAATATCCAAAGACAATAAGTGGAAAAATCTAGGTGAGATATGGCAGACACATTCTCCTCCCTTCACAGTTCTCCAGTGTTCTCAGGTGGATACAGGCTGAACCCAATACCTTGATCCCAACCAAGCAAGAAGACTCTGAGCTTATTTGAGAGGCTGTGCTGTTTTCCTGAAACACACAAGAAGCAAAGGAAAACAGGCCTTCTAAAAGTCATCCCTGCCAGAAAATCTGGGTAAATTTAAATATGGCCTCCGCTTGTACACCTTATTTTGAGACCACCACAGATGCGATCAGTACACTAAAAACTTTCCAGGGAAAAACAGCTCATTTCTAGGGTCCAGACCCCATGAAATATGAGCACAGGTATGAGCACAGAAAGGTCAAAAGACCCAAATGTACAAAGTTTATCCATTGATATTAAAAGTTTTGTTTTTGTTTTTCCCCACTGAACTGGCCATTCTACAAAGGATACAGAAGAGTAAGAACCTGAATCTGAATGAATAATTACTCTGCTAGGATTATGTTTTACCGTAACTAAGTTAAATGACCAACTTGAGCATTAGATTAAATGTTCAATGCCAATCTAAAATCATTAAAAAATTTTTAAAACAATATTTCTGGAAATATGATTTTGTTTCTACAAATTTTATGCCTGCAGTCTATTTTTGAGTACACTCACTAAGTTAAATTCTAAAATTAAAAAAAAAACGAAGCATATTATATTAGTCATCTAAGGCTGCCATAACAAAATACCACCAAGTCGGTGGTTTAAACAACACAAATTTATTTTTCACAATTTTATCGCCTTGAAGTTCAAGATCAAGGTGTTAGCAGGCTTGGTTTCTCTTCAATTCTGTCTCCTTGGTTTATAGATGGCTGTGTCCTCACATGACTCTTCTTCCACGTGTGTGCTCTTGTTGTTTCTTCCTCTTCTTATAAGGACACTGTCCGACTGGATTAGGGTCCCACATTTATCATCTTATTTAGCTTTAGTTACCTTTAAAAATAAGTTATTTCCAAATAAAATTGGGGGATAAAACTTTAACATATTGTATAGGTGGCACAATTTAGTCCATTACACATAGTTAGTGTGATAGGTGAAATAATGTTCCCATAAGGGTGTTCACATTCTAATCCCCAGAACCTATTAGTATGTTATCTACCATAACATATCTACCATAGCAAAAAAAAAATAAAAGACTTTGCAAATGTGCTGAAGGGTCTTGAGATACAAAAAATAGTCTTTATTATCCAGATGGGCCCAGTGTAATCACAAGGGTCATTATAAAAGGGAGGCAGAAGGATCAGAGTCACAGAAAGAAATGGGACAGCAGAAACAAAGTTCATATTTATGAATGGCAATGTGTCACAAAATGCAAGAGGCCTCCAGAACCTGGAAAAGATGGAGAAAGTAATTATTTCCTAGAGGCTCTAGAATGAAGGCTGTCCAGCTCACTCATTCTAGACTTATCGTCTTTATACAACAGTTGTGTTATTATATGCCACTGTTTTTGAGATAATTTCACATAGTAAGAATAGAAAACTAACACTATTAACCTAGAAGAAATAATGGTAATATATTTTGATGAATGTTGCAATTTGGGAATGAATAATAAATTGATGGTGAAAACAAAGTTTTAGAAAAAGCTTCACAGAGTGGATGAAGTAAAATATTAAAACATGTGTAACATTTAGCTAAGGAAATATAGGAAGAAAGTGAATTTTAGGCAGAAGTATTTTTAAGTTGTCTCCATGATTAAGAAAGGAAGTAATTTCAGAGAATTGATTAGCTGAGATAAAAGGGAAGAGTTATAAGATCTGTTGGCAATTTTAGAAGCATATGTCTAGAGAATTGAGTGAAAATCTTAAGAATGATTGGGCTATGAATAGCATGTCCTTTAATTTTTTTACATCTCTGGTTCTGATTCAGACTGTACAGGAATTAAATCTCAATGATTTTACATATTGTTATAATAGACAATGCCTCTCAGAAAAGGAACTCTTAGAAACCTGTTCCTCATTTATTTGGGCATGACATTGTGTAGACCACGTATAATAGAAGCAACTGGTTAAAATATCATTACAGAGACTTTAATATATATTAGACCATTTAAAAACTTCTACATATTGTGGGGTTTCCTTGAGTGCATTTTAAAGAAATGACCATGTAGAAGATTTTTTTTAAATGACATTTTTGAGACCTAATTGAATAATACATTTGAAAACCCATTTCAAGTGTTTTCATGACTGGGAGTGAAATACTGATAATTTTAAAAGAAGAATGATAACATAAATTTGGAATGAATTCTTATAACTTAATTAAGCTGACATAAGTTTTAACAAAAAGCTATTTCTTTGATTCTAAGGCAAATGTTTTTTTAAATATATTTTAGCATCCTTGAAATTGTAATGATCTTGAAATAGACGATATAGAAATTATAGTTGGCAATTTTTTTATTTTATAGTGTATAAAATATAGTACCATATTATACAGTCAATAACAACTTAGATTCAATGAATACAGTAGTCCATTACATCTTGTTTTGTTAATACATAGAAAAAGCAATAAAAATATTTCTTAAAAATGCATGAAACTGTAGCTCTGTGGACAGTCCTAATAGATAAATAAAACAAAACAATGTCAATGAGAAATATCAGAATTAGTGGAATAAATGCATATTACCTGAAAGAGATGACTTTCTTACATGTGTGCCAAATCCCCAAATAGTGATCTGTCAGTAAATAAAAATTAATTCTTACAGATCATAAGCAAAAAATAAAAAGTATCAGGCAGAAGGGAAAATGCAGTATTTGCATGCTTATTATTAATTTTTTTTTTGTCCTAGATGATAAAGAAAAAACTAAAAGGAACATTTGAGATTACCAGGTTTAATCATTTTGCCTTAGCAAATGAAGAGATTAAAATGCAGACAGATGGACCTATAGAACATCTTTCATCCACGAAAAAACTAAGACAAACACTTGGTTCTCTGGACTCAGCTTCCTGTTTTTGTTCCACTCCACTACAGCTGGGCTTTTTTCACTCTGCCCAGTGACAGCCTCGATCTGTCAGCATTTGCTGTGGTGTAGAGATTCAGAGGAGCAAAATGATTGAGATAAAAAGGCACTTAATGAGAAACAAAGTATTTTAAATTGAAGTTCATTAAGTCAAGGAAACTAAAAAAGTTTTAAGTTAATTTCATGTGGATTATAGAGGCATTTCTGTCCCTATGAAGCAGTAAGTGGGGAAAAAAAGTGCTATAAAAACACAATAATAATATTTTGCTTTTAGTAAGCAACTTATTCTCATCTTCAAACACAATGTCAGATGATGACTACTTTTTCTTGAGCAGAGTTTGCAACCCGACTTTGAGATATTATTATGCTTTCTCAAACAAGTATTCATTTTATTATATCCATACTGTATGTTATGTAATGAAAAATAACAATGAAATTGCATTTTCCAGCATGCTAGATTTAAACAAAAATTTAATTATAAAGATGTGGGGTACAATTCAGGGCTAGGTATGCAAACATTGATTATGCAGCTACCCTTGTTGATGACGTATGCCCTTCTCTCCCCTAGCAGTTTCCCTCAACTGCCAATTCCACCTCCCACCCCCTGACAGTATCCAGCAACTTGGATGGGTTTAGAGACGATCATACTCAGTGATCTATCACAGAAATTAAAAAATTATATATTATCTTGTTTAATTTTCACAAAAGTAATGTAAAATGGAAGAACAAATATTATTACACTCAAATGTTACAAATGAATGACTAGTTCTCAACTGATTAAAATAATTCTACTTTTGATATATATGACAACACAATGGCAGGTACCTTGTTTTATGAGATTGATGTTCAACATAAGAAATTTCTATTTTTACCTTCATAATTATATACCCACAAACAGAGGATGAAAATTCCAGTTGCTGTATATTCTTGTCAACACTTACGAGTCATTTTCTTTTTACCACCCTAGTATGCATAAAATGATATCTAATTGTGATTTAAATGTTAATTTTCTAACAGAAAGGCTTTTGAATGCCTTTTCGTGTGCTCAATTTCCATCCTTATATGTTCTTGCATGAATTATATATTATATATTTTATCCTCTATAATTATTTGTTTTTCTTAGTTAAAATTATACTAATAACTTATTTTTATTGAGTTATTAGAACTCTGAATGGAGATAGGTAGATAGAGGATAGTTAGGTAGATAGATTCTATCTAAATAAGTTTTCTAATCAGATATATAATTTGCAAATATTCCTCCTCAGTCTGTGGACTGTCTTTTAAAAAATTTCTTTTATTGACAGTGCTGTTTAAAAAGCAAAAGCTTTTAATTTAGAAACAAAGTTAATTTATCTTTTGTTTTCATTCTTAGTATTTTGGGGCTTCTCTCTAAGAAATCTATGCCTACTCTTTATAGAAAAGATTTTCTGCTATGTTTTCATCTAGCAGTTTTATAATTTAGCCTTTATATTTAGGCCTATTATGCATTTTATTTTTTATTTTTTTTGGTACATAGAGAAAGATAAAATTTGAGTTTTAATTTTTTCCATATGAATATACAGATTTTCCAGTTCTGTTTATTGAAATGATTTTCCTTTACTGCAGTGAATTCCCTTGGCAATGTTGTAAAAATATATATATATATCAGTGGCTATGTGTGAATCTATTTCTGAATACTCTGTTGCATTGATCTGTGTATTTAGACTTTGGTCTATAGAAATTTTTTTTGTGATGACTGTACCTGTACAATAAGTCCAGAAATCGGCTTTTAAATAAAATTGTCAGTTTTTCTAGCTTATTTAAATTTTGATGTAAATTTTAAAAGCACCTTGTCAATTTATATACAAATGTCAATTGAGATTTCAATAGAAATTTCATTAAATTTACGGATACATTTGGAAAAACTATCTCAATTTATTTAGGTCTTTTTAATTATTGTTATGATCCCAAGGTTTTCAAAGCACGTACTTTTCATGTTGTTTATTAAAATTATCTATACAATTTTTATTATTTTGGAATTTTTAAATTTCACTTTCTAATATTTTGCTAGTATATAGAATATTGTTTTAAAAATTATTCTTGTATCCTGTAACTTTATTACTTAGTTCTGATTTTTTGTACATTTCCACAGATTTTCTAAATATATTCTAAACAAATTTATAAATAGAGTTTTAATTTTTCTTTCTGATCATCTTGATTTTTATATATTTTTATTGGCTTATTGCATTGTCTAAGATTTATTGTAAAATATTTAGTAGAAAAGATTAAAATGAACATTCAGGAATTTATCTTTGCCTTTAAACTAGTCTTAGAAAAACATTTGATAATTCAACATTAAATAAAACATTAGTTTTTGGTTTTCTGTAGATACCCTTTAGCAATTCAAAAAAGTTTCTTTCTAGTTTCAGTTTTCTATGTTTGTTATACTTTTGGTGTTGTTGCTTTTATGTGTTGAATTCTGTCATGTGATAGAAATGAGCATTTTTTTGTAACATTTATTTTGTTACCATGATGAATTACTCTGATTTTTGAATGTACAATTGTGTAATCTTGTGCTAGACCCCAGTTGATGATGATGTATTTTTATTTTAATATACTAATGGATTAAATTGATTAAAATGTTGACAAGATTATTAATATGTACAGTATACACGGTATTGATCTGTAATTTTCTTATATAAAGTCTATAGTTTCATATGAAAGTAATGCTGAGCTCAAAATGAAAAGGAAAATATTTTTTTTCAAATTTTCTAATTTTTGAAAGGTTTTGTTTAGCACTGGAATTATCTTGTCCTAAAAGTTTGGTAGAATTTTTTAAAAGGCCATTTTGGCTTAGAATTTTTTTGCTAAGATATTAAATGATAATTAATTTTATTAATAAACACAACATAGTTCTGGTTATCTATTTATTCTTACGTGAATGAATGTTGATGATTTTTATTTTTCTTTTTTTGATACTTAATATAAATCAGATTTCTTTCTTTCTTTTATTTTATTTTAAAGTTGTGGGGTACAAGTCAGAATTGTAAACATAAGTGATTTAGGGACAGGGGAAGTTTTGGTCCTCCCATTGGACCTCATTATGCCTGGACTAGGATCTGTCACCCTTATTGATGCTATGTGTCTCCCCTCCCCAGCAGTGTCCCACTACTGCTAAACCCATTTTTGTTTTTGTCTTTCAAGACACTTGACAATCTAATGTATCACATTTGTCTGTATTATTTGATTTTGATGTTTCCTCATATAGATGGTGCACATTGCTTGTTAAATTTATCCCTACATATTCAATCATCTTTGTCTCTGTTATAAATTGCACTTTTACATGACTCTTTTCTCTGTTTTTTGTTTGTATATAAAGATTATTGATTTTGTGTGTTAATTTTATGTTCCGCAACAATTATTAGAAATATCCAATGACTTCTTAAAAATATATATGTATTTACTTTTGAAGTTATTGTGATTGTTTTTATATTTTCCAAGTCTCTCCTATTTTTATCTTCATTTTGAGCATAAATTATTGTACCTATAGTGTATATACATATATATTCACAAACTGTATGAAAACTACATAATAAATGAACTATTTTAAATTTTTAGCCAGATAGTTTGGGCAGCAGTGTCATATCAGAACTGCATCTCCTTATTGTCTTTTCCCTGGGAAATGACTCACATTTATCTGGCTCTTTGTATGGTGAGTAATTTTGGATTATATTTTGACCATTGTGAATAATATATTTTGTACACACAGGAGTCTCTGATATTTATACCAAAATGTTTTATGGCTTGTGTTACCAGTCTGTTAACCTGATTGCTCTTAAATCAAAGACTCTTGAGTCTGTAATGGGCAGTGACTCATGTCACTTAAAATGTTATGCCATAAGAATTAACTAGATTTTGTTTGTATCATGCATATTTAGATACCTTAAAGTTTTGGCACGTTTTAAGAGTCTCTTTGCTTTTGTTTGGGCTCTAGACCACTTATATAGTTATGTTTTGTATTTTGCCGAGAGTTTTAGCTGTTATTTTTAGGAAGATCAGGCTTTAAGGAACTTTCTCCCTGCACTACAAGAAGAACTCTACTTTGATTTTTTTTTAATTAACTTCCACATTTGGAATAACATACTTCAGTGGAGATAAAGCAAATGGGAGACCTCTTGGAATTTACGTAACTTTTAGTAAGAGGCTATGTTTCCAAAAATGGGAGGTTAGACATTCAGGACAATTTTAACCAAATGCCAAAAGGCAGAGTTTCTCAGCTGACATTTGTATTTTGTTTATTTATTATGACATAGGGTATTTCTATTTCTCTCTGCTGCAGGGAATATTGTCATCCTTTTATAGATAAACAAACAAGGCTTTGTAAAGTCGTTAACAAATACAAGTTCCCAAAAATAAAACATTGAATTTAAGATCTTTGCTATAGTCTGAAGGATACTATCTTTTCTGGAGTACCGAGGTCAAATTATAAGTATAGTTTCAGCCTAGAGAGATAGAATACTAGAAAGATTTTTCTCATTTTTATTTCAGGGCTACAACCTTAAACTACAAATTTGCAGCCTTTTTATTAGCCAATCAGATAACTGTGATCACAGGACAAACAGCTAATACACAATGTGAAGAGAGATGGGTATCTGGAGAAAGAAACAGAATCTAAGCATCTGCTTACATAAATGGATGCTATAGCATGCGATACAAGTTGATAGGAAGATTAAAACTGAAAATGTTTAGTAGATTGCTAAGAGTCTAGTGTAACCTAGATTGAGAATGTGACGTCATGGGTCCCACAGACACAGGAGTATTCCCAGCTTTTGTAGCTTTTAGTTTATACTATCAGTATTTCACAGAAGAAAATAAGGAGAATTCATATAAAACTCCCTCCATGGTACTTGTTGGAACAAAGAAAGAGCAGTTGCTGCTGAAATCTGCTCAGATTCATCTCATTTATCTTTGTTAAGGGGCGGGGGAAGGAAATATAAACCTGTATTCTTGGACACTGGAGGAATTTCTACTCATGTCACTTGAAATGTTATGCCATAAGAATTAACTAGATTTTGTTTGTATCATACATATTTAGATACCTTAAAGTGTTGACACATTTTAAGAGTCTGTTTGCTTTTGTTTGGGCTCTAGATCACTTATATAGTTATGTTTTGTACTTTGCTGAGAGTTTTAGCTATTATTTTTAGGAAGATCAGGAATTCCAGGATTGCTGGAAGACAAATGGAGGGGTTTACTATGACTTTACCCAAAGTCACCTCTCCTACCCGAAAGTAATAGAAAAAAACCAATTTCATAACTTGAAGACATTGGTAGACATTTATTATAGTGGGTTAGTGGAATGCAAGCTCTATTCCTCAAGAAGGGTCAGGGGTACTCGTGAAGGCCAAACCCAAGAGACCCTGGTTCCCAGTATTGCCTGAGACTGAAGTTTAATCAGAACATTAGCGAAGACAGGTCCTTTCCAAATTACTTCTGGGAACAAGACTTTAGTAAATATAATAGAAAAATACAGTAGAAATAGCAGAAAGAAGTGGACTTTCTCTGAGGAGCATGGCAATGAATAGTCCTAAATCAAAGTAGGGAAACAAAAACAGTGTACAACTAGAGGATTTTGAAGTATATTATGCCCATAGAAATAAAAGTCTTTAAATCTGACAAGCAGATCAACAAATGCTTCAAATCCACCCCAGTTCATGACTTGATTAATAAGTTTCCATAATGAAGGCCTATCAGGAGGAAAGGTTTTCAATTTCTAAACATAAAAAATAATATTTACTATATTATTTGCTGACTCATAAAATATGTCAGCTTTCATCAAAACTATTAGGAGTGACACCACAAAAGAAGAAAAAAAAGAGACTAATTAGACAAATAAGTCATCAGCACCAGAAGTAGATATGCCACAGATGTGGATACTATTAGACTGAGCATTTTAAATAACTTTGATTAATATGTTAAGTGGAGTTAACACGTGCAATGGGAAAGATAGACAATATTCAAGATTACATAGATAAATTCAGCAGAGATCTGGAAATTATAAAAAATAATAAAAAGGAAATCTTGGAAATCAATCACAGTAATATAATTAAATAATTTTTTGACAGACTTTTTATTAGACTCACAGCAAAGGAAAGATTTAATATACTTGAAGATAGTTCAATAAAAATTACTAGAACTAAAATGCAAAATAAAATTTAAATATATATGTATATTTTTAAATAAAAGACAATATCTCTCTTTGTTGCTTAGGCTAGTCTTAAATTCGTGGGATCGAACAATCTTTTTGCCTCAGCCTCTCAAAATGCTGAAATTGCCAGTGTGAGCCACCACATCAATCAATATTTTTTTTATATAGAGGACCCAGATCTTTGGGACAATATAAAATGGTGTAACATATACAGAATTGGAATTCCAGAATGAGAGGTAAGAGATAACAAGGCAAAATTACTACTCAAAAGAAAAATAATGGTCAAGAGTTCTCCAAAATTAGTGACAGATACCAAATTACTGATTCAAAAAAATTAGAGACTATCACACAGGATTGAAAACAAACAAATAAACATATCGCATTCAAATTGCTGAAAACCAAAGACAAAAAGAAAAGCTTGAAGCAACAATGGGTATTGTGGGTGGGATGGGAGAAATCACTTGCTACCTACAGAGAAGGATAAGACAAGGATAAAAATTCCAGCAGACTTCTCATCAAAAATCATGCAATCCAGGAGAAAATTGAGTGACATATTTAAAGTATTCAGAGGAAAAATAAAACCCGCCAACTTAAAATTCTATGCCTATGAACAAATCTTTCACAAGTAAAATAAAAATGAGATGTTCTCAAACAGAATTGAGTTACTTTATCACCAACAGACCTACTCTGCAAAATATTAAAGGTTTTGAGGCAGAGAAAACAAAATATAAAACTGGGCTCAGTGGCTCAGCCTGTAATTCCGCGCTGTGGGAGGCTGAGGTGAGTGGATTGCCTGAGCCCACGGGTTCGAGACCCACCTGGGCAACTTGGCGAGACCTCATCTCTACAATAAATCAAAAAATTAGCCGGGCGTGGTAGCGCGCACCTGTAGTTCCAGCTACTTGAAAGGCTGAGGTGGAAGGATCGCCAGAGCCCAGTGGGTTGAGGTTGTGGTGTCCAGGAGTGTGCCACTGCACTCCAGTCTGGGCGACAGAGTAAGACTCCGACTCCAAAAAAATTAATTAATTAATTAAAATAAAACAAAATATAATTTTTAATTTATCTTGCATGCAGAATTATCTTTTGATGATAAATCAGTTAAACTATATACTGTGTCTGAATACTGCTTAAAAACAAAATATAGGAGAGCCTCTCATTTTTGTCAGGATAGGACTTTGAGAGCATTTCTCAAACTGAGGTTAGATCTCAGTGGTCCTCATAACTATATAAGTTTAACAGAGTCAGACTCTAGCTTTACAGCATGAATATTCTCAAGGAAGAGTTTTGGTGAGAAGGGATATTTTCTTTGAGAAGAAAGACTTAGCAGTGGTTCACATATCAGAAAATTAAAAATATGTCTAAGAGTATAAAAAATTTTTTGACAGACAAATAAACAAATAAGCAAAACTCCAACCCAAAAATCATCCCCAGAAGTATTTAGATTGCTTTGATTTAGGTTATCATGAGACAGCCTCCCATCATTATCCAAATCACAGCAGTAATCATGTCATTGCAAAGTTAAATTAGAACTTTGCATTGCTTGCAACAACATTCTATGAAGAATGATAAGACAATATGGAAGGGGAGCATCTGTTTTCCATATGCACTGCTATAAGCCTCAATGGACTCCAGCTGAATTCTTTAGATACTCAAGGAAAAATTCATAGTTAAATTCAGATTATTTTACCTTAGCAGAGTAAAAGATATGAATCCATTTTCTCAACTGACTCTCTAAATTTTAAATATATAATGTAAAAAATTACTTGATGCTTTTTCAGTAACATATATTTTAAATAAACCCACAAAATTGTCACTTAGTGCTATTTTAATCCATGAGCATTATATTCACACCTTTAAAAGTATATTGTTAGTTTCACATGACATCAATTTTATTTATAAAACTATTGGTGTTATAACATCTAAGATTATAGTCCCAGTCAATTTTTACTGATTTGCTACTTATATTCTTTGTTGATCTTTGTTTCTCTGTGCAATTACAAGCATTCAAAGAAAATATATGAATGAAAACATAGATATAAATATTATAATTATTTGAAGTTACAAAGCTATTTTCTTCTATAAATCTCAGAATATGTTAAAAGTGTTTTCTGATTAAGCTTCAGTATTGCCATTTTCACTATGAAGAGAACTGAGCGATATTCACATACTAAGAAACTCCTTGTGTCTATGATCCAGCATTCAAAATGTTCATTGAGGATCACTTTACTACATGGCAAGGTCTGTGCTGTAGTTGAGAAATAAAAGAAATAAATTAAAGTTCCTAGTAGAATCTTCAGATACAGGAGTTGCAGGTATATATGAATTCACAGAAATGAAAGAGGACAGAAGCCATGTGTTTTAGTACAATGAGAGAGAGAGAGAGAGACTCCTTTGAGAATTTGATGACAATTACAAACCTTTCTTATTTGTAGTAATACACATTTACAAGGAAGTTGAAGAGGTAGCATTTATTATTCTTCTATGTTTTTATGAACATTATAATTTAACATGTGTTTTGAATCAATAAGTCAGGCATATGATATAGAATTCAAATGGACACAAGCTGACACCTGAATACTAAGTCTCTCTTCCAAAACTCAATTCTCCATCTGAAGCATTCTTTCTGCTTTTGATAGTTTGTGATTCCATCCATAAACATTTAAATGCTAGTATACATAAAGCCATTCTTTATTGTTCACATCAATATTTGTTCTTTATAAAGAGAAATTTGCCTTTTTTAATTCACTTAACAACATAGTTTAGAAATTATTTCATATCAGTGCATACAGAGTTACCTCATCATTTTCATTCCTGCTCATTATGCTATGGAGTGAGAATCACAATATACTTAACAATCACCTAATTCATCAACATATGAATTATTTGCAAGCACTTGATATTACAAACAATTATGTACTAAATATTCTGGTACATATTTGAGGTATATTTCTGGGGTAAATATCCTAGAGAGTTGTGTGCATTTTAAACTTGATATATACTACCAAATTCTTCTACAAAATATAGTTTCTTTTCCATAAGAAATATGAGTGACTGTTCCCCAATAAAATATTTTATTTGTTTTTATTTTTAGTCTTTGCTGATCTGATGGGAAAGGAACCTGTTGATTGTTGTGGTTAGAGTTTTCATGTTTCTTATAAGTGTAAGTTGAATGTCTTTGCATATATTTATGGCCCTAATTTATATTTTAGATTGAGGTGTTTATCTGTCCCTTATGAATTTGGGGAATGTTTAGACCACTACTTATTTGAGACCACAGCATTCTCCCCTTTTAAAGCTGAAACAGGATGTCTTAACTTGGAAAATGTTTATATATTTTTATCAGCACTAGTAGTCATTGAAAAACTCAGTTATGTTCATGGGCCATGTCTGGTTCTTCGTAACATTAAACTTCCTGGTAAGCTTGAATTGTAGTCAAGTCAACAGTGGCATGTTTTTGTCTGCCTGTGTGTTAGGCTTTATTGATCATAAAATTGTTTGGATCATATTTCTTCTTACTTAAAATAACAGAAATTAATAATAGTATATAGTAAAATTACTATGCCTGAAACAAACTTGTTTCTCATATAAAATATTGCCTTGAGAGTCCCAAATCTCAGTTGGTTAAAAAGAAAACTGTCATAAAGTAAGGTTTTTATGGGTAAGATTTTGGAGCTGATTCAGATTCTTTAATGTCAGTTACGTTTTGTAGGTCCCAGTCTTGAGGTTCAGAAACCTCAAATGATACCTCAAAGTGATGACCTCAGAAAGAAAGTTTCTCTCTGATTTTCTCCTGCCTTCCTGTCTGAGAATCTTCATTCTCCCCTGAGGCAAGGCCTAGAAACTAGAATCTCTCTTCCATGAGGTGGATCATAGAAAGCAGAACACTTGACCTGGTGCAGAGACTCACACCTGTAATCCCAACACTTTGGAAGGTTGAGACTGGAGAATTGCTTGAGGTCAGGTGTTCAAGACCAGCTGGGGCAACATAATAAGACCTTTCCTCTACACAAACAAAATCAGCAAACAAGAAAACTTGGAACTCCTCTAAGCTTGCCTCACCTTAATGTGTAAGAGCTGACCATAAATACATTCTCTGAAGTACCTTGTTTGACAGCAGGTCATGAGACCCTCATCCCAGTAACAGACCTGCTCCATATCCAAAAGGAAGAAATGCAGTACAGAGGGGTCAAGAAGAATTTGAACACAGAGGACTTGCTGAGATTCTCCATTTGTTCTGTTCCATTAGGTCATACCCTTTTGTCCAATCACAGTTCCTCATGGCTATATCAAAGAATGATAATAAAAATGAATGGTTTTCTTGGTATCTTTAAGTCTTTATTTCTGAGGCTCCTGTGTCATCTAAAACTATGATTAATTTGTTATGCTTTACTTTTGTTAAATTGTTTTATGTTTAGGAATGATGGCTGTGACTCTTCTGATGGGAAGGAAGAGAATCACCACATTTCTCGGCCTATCCTCGATAACCTCTTTATATGCTTACTATATCTATAATGTAGCTAAATATTGTTTGTTCCCTGATAGCCTCTAACAAGCTATGGACCAATGAATGAGACACAGACTGTATGTGCCCAAAGATGGAACAGACCAATTAGTTGTAATTTTTCAAAAATATTTTTCTTGGGATGATGAAAACACTGTATCATTTTAAGCAATCAGGACAGAGTTTATGTAGACTTTTAGGTAGCAAGAGAAGACCCATATAGTTTGAAGGAGTTGTCATTCACTATCCCTAGAGATAGTAAAACTATAAATTGATTGGCAGGGAGCAATAAAAAAAATAACAAAACAAAACAAAAAAACCTAATCAATACAGATGACTGACTTTCATCCCACTCTACTCACACAAGCAAAAGATTTTATTTTTCTTCTGTAATGTTGCCAATATCAATTCTTTCTGATATATTAATCCTATTACCTTAGTTCAGATATTGGTATCTCTTACCTGATTTATGGCAGTAGTTTCTAAATTCTTTTTCATCCTCTAATTTTTTATCTTCCAATGTAGACTTTACACTATCATTGGCATTGCTTTGCAAAACCCAGGTAAATAAAGTCTTTATTCAAAACCTTTGATTATGCCTCCTCCCACTCCCTCAACATTAAAATATCTTGGGTATTTTGGCCATATCCTAGCTTTTCTCATTATAATTTGATCATATCTTCCAATCAATCCCACTAATATGTGTACAGGTTTCCTATCATACATTATAACCTACACTTTCTTATGTCTGAACTTTTGCTTATGCTGGTTTGTCAATCTAGAAGTTCTTTCCTGCTTAGTAATTTGTACCTATAAAACAGCTAACTTTTTGGTGGCTTACTCTGTTTCTAGGATTATTTTAATCATTTCAACCTTAGCACCATTAAAAAAAAGATAGGTGCTATAACTACTTCCATTTTACAAACAATGAAACTCAAGTATGAACAGGTTTAGCAACTTGGAATTGAGCATAAAGCTGGATTTCAAACCAGGCATTTTGTCTCTAGAATTAGGACAGAAATGACTGTGTCTTGATTATCTTTTTATCCTCCAGAGCATAATGTACATTATTTGTATAGAGCAGGTGCTAAATAAATGTTTGTTAAGTTGTATGTTTTATTTAAATTATAATTTTGACTTGAATGATACAGAAAATTAACTTAATTATCCACTTGAGAATGTCAGTGTTATCTTGACCTATTTTTTTTTTCTGAGAATGGTTTGTTCCTTTTTATTCTTAAATATTTCTATTTTGACATTTACAGTCACAGCAGATGCTAATCCCAGAAATCCAAACAAGAGCACTACAACATAGCAGTTTAGAAAACAGTACATCGTGACCCCAATTGATGGCAATTATGTGAAGTGGCTACAGTTAGTAAAGTGACATATAACCCCATTTCCTTTCTTATGAGGGGAACATAGGATGTAAAAGTGAAAAGCTACAATTAAGAAAATTGACATTAAAATGCAAAATACATGCAGATATTTGTTCCTGTGAGTTAGTGTGTGGTTAGAAGAGATTAAGGGACTGATTATTTTTTCATGTAATAGTTATTATTTGAAAAGCTCAAATCTCTGTTAAATTTATAACTGCTTACATTTTCATTGTAAGCTACAAATAATATTAAAAAGAAAGTGTTCACAGCCTGCATAGTCCTTGTGTCATTTGAAGCCAGATGTAATTTTTGAGTACAAACTAAAATTTACTCTATGGGAATAAAAACGTAAAATTAAAAAAATAAAATTAAAATTAGCTGAATCTTTTTACATTTCCCCGAACATTTAAATTCCAGTATTAGAAATGTGTAAAACTTTTATATCCAGATAGTTTTTATGATAGATATTCATTTTGCAGAAAAAACATTTCATGGTACTTTTTCATGTTACCTTTTGGAAAACTCTTTTGACTGTGGTTATTATTTAGAAGAATTTTATTATGACCCTCATATACTCATTTACATTATACCAAGGTTTTTCAACCCCAACACTGTTGGCATTTTGGTGGGGACAATTTTTGTTGTCATGGACTCTTCTATGAATTGTTTGATGCTTAGCAGCACCTCTGGTCTCTAACCACTAGATGCCGTTAGCATCTGCTCAGCTGTAGTAACTAACAAGGCCTCCAAATTTATTGCCAGAGATCCTGACGGCACATCACTCCTTTGTTGAGAACCACTGATATATGTTGATTAATTGCCCTTGGAATTTTATATTACTTAGTCCAAAAGATTCTTCAGAGAGAGTATATTTTTCTAGGGGAAAAAAAAAGTTTTAACATGTCCTTTTACCATTTCTTTTCTGTATTATTTTAAGAGCAGTTATTCTCACCCACCTTGATTCCAATATGTTTGTCTAATCTTAGTAGGATTAGAAAGCATAGGTAGCAGGGACACAGCACCTTTCTTTAATGCATTGCTAACCACGTACTCGGACTCTTCTCCAATAACTACTTCTGTGTAAAAATTATGTTATATTCCAGGGTGGGGAGAAATGGCTGAGCCATAGTTCATGTTATTGTCATTCAGCAGTTCTATAGCTGACAATGAGTGATGCCAATTTTTGCCTTGTGAGTTCCTTCATCTCAAACAGTAGCAACTACACATACTATTGTTTTGAATAGTATACAGTTAAGCAATGCAGCAAGAACATTGACCTGAAATTCTATCTTCTTCTTAGACAACCTTCTACTACCCAAAGCAACCTCAGCAGGCAAATGAGTAGCCAGCGGATTAAGGAAGAAGGAGCCATCGCTGCCTCCTAGAACATTTTTTGTTTGTTTGTTTGAGCCTGTAGCAATAGCTCTAACAGCAGAGACCTAGAGTTAGAAGGATGCACCCTGAGTAGCCGCTGACATGCACACATTGCATGAAGATGTCACGGACATCATTTATGGCTTGTATCTTTATTCTAAAAAAAAAAAGTAAAGTTTTTGTTGGGATGAATATCTTAAAAATGTTGATTCTTCCTATCCATGATCATGGAATATTTTTCCATTTGTTTGTGTCTTCTTAGATTTCTTTGAGCAGTGTTTAGTAGTTTTCATTGTAAAGGTCTTTCCCTTCTCTGGTGAGGAAGATGCCAAGGTATTTCATATTTTTTGTAGCTGTTGTGAAGGGGGTTGTGCTTTTTATTTGATACTCTGCCTGCTTGTTGTTGGTATATAAGAATGTGACTCTCTTTTGCCCATTTATTTTGTACTCCAAGACTTTGTCACAGTCCCTTTTCAGTGAAAGCAGGTTTTTGACAGATTCTCTTGGATTTGGGAGTACAGGATCATATTGTCAGCAAAGTGGAATAGTTGACTTCTTCTTTACTTATTTGGATATCCCTGATTTCATTCTCTTGTCTAATTGGTCTGGCTAGTACTTTCAACACAATGTTGAGCAAGAGGGGTGAGAGTGGGCAGCCTTGTCTTGTTCCAGTTTTCAGGGGAACTGTTCCAGTTTTTGTCCACTTAGCATTATGCTGGTTGTGGGTTTATCATAGATGATGCTTACTATTTTGAGGTATGTTCTCACCCCAGTAAGAATGGCCATCATTAATAAAATATACAACAACTGATGGTGGCAAGGATGAGCAGAAAAAGGAATGCTTCTACACTGCTGGTGAGAATGTAAAGTAGTGCTACCTCTTTGGAAAACAGTGTGGTGGTTTCTAAAATAAATAGAAATTGATCTTCCATGTGACCCAGCAATTTCCTATTGGGAATATACACCAAGAAACTCAAATCATTCTATAAAATGATGCCTGCACATGCATGTTTATTGCAGCACTCTTCACAATAGCAAAAACACGAAACCAACTGTGCTGCCCATTGAACTGGGCAAGATTTTTAAAATGTGGTATATTTACACAATAGAATACTATGCAACCATAACGAAGGACAAATATATGGACTTTGCAGCAATTTGGATGAATTTAGTCTATCATACTCAGTGATCTATCACAGAATCAAAGATCAGAGTACCATATGTTCTCACTCATAAGTAGACCTAGAAAATTATCATAATTGGTAGTAGTGCAAAACTGCCAGTGGAGGAGGGTGTGGGATTGGCAGTAGTGGGAAATTGCCGGGGGTGGGGCGCCTCATCAACAAGGGTACTTGCATAATGAACATGTGTATATTTAACCTGAAATGTACCCCACTTCTTTAAAATTAAAAAATTTTTAAATAGCAAAAAAATTAAAATAAAATAAAAATAAAGCCAGTATATACTGGTCCAGTATTCATTTCAGTAGTTTGTGAAATGAACCAGTTTGGGGTTTTATTTTATAATCTTCCTCCTTTCTTGTTGTAATACTGATTTTGGTCTTTTTTCTTTTTAAGAAAAAAAAAGAAAAGCATACACAGCAGGTTTTCCCAATACTGAGTATTTAAAATGCTATCAGATTTCCCAGCTAATTAGTGTTCTCTGAATGGGACATTGACATTTAAACCAGCTCCCTTAGAAGATGCCATCATCAGGGTTTTTACCTGAGTTATAGATCTAACTATGGCAAGGCACCATCAATATACAGATGGTATAAAAATGGAAATTTTTGTATTTTAAGTGACCTTTAAGAGAAAAACCAATTCCTTCTTTCCTACCTTCCTTCCTTCCTTGCTTCCTTCCTTATTTCTCTCTCCTTCCTTCCTCCCTCCCTCCTTTTTCCCCTCCCTCCTTTCCTTCCTTCCTTCCTTTCTTCCTTCTTTCCAATCTTCTTTCCTTCCTTCTTCCTTCTTTTCTAAATTCTTTCCTTCCATCCTTTTTCCCTTCCTTTTCTTCCTTTCTTCTTTCTGTCTTCATTTTCCCTTTCCTCCTTTCTTATGTTCTTCACACATTTAGCCTGTTGTTCTGCAAAGTGATACTTCCCAAGCACAAAAAGCACTATATGTTGGGGAGGAGCAAGCTGGCTACCTAGAAGAAGTTTACTGGCAGCTCTCTCATGGAGCACACCAAGGAAGCAAGCCAAGCAGTCAGAAGCCCACAGTAGTTGAAGCTGGTTGAGATGGAGGATGTACCCCACAACCTGCAGAGGAACAGTGGGGCCCACAGAAAGCAGAGAGGAGAGAGAAAGCCCTACCCTGCCTGGGTCACATTGATGACAGAGAACAGCCTCTAGACAAGGCACAATGGTGACCATGGGAAATTAGGAACTCGGTGCTCCTGCAATGAACTGGGAGTATCCCCTAGGTCTAATGGGACCCCAGTCTCACATGAGAAATAGCCAAGATATGGCACAGCTGCTCACTGCTAGAGCACACATGAAAGTAGGAACCATTTGAGTTCTGAACAACTACAGCCAAACCATCCCCCAAGAACTGGATCCAGGCAGGTAGTGCTTGGTGGCCAGCTCCCAGGGCAAGGTGCAATGTGAGACCTGGTCGCTGAACAAACTTTTAAGATCTGAATGCAGACAGCCTCTAGCTCTAGCAGTGAGGGTAGCTGGAAAGAACCTTATTGTCCTGGTAACACCCTGTGTGAACTCTTCTGTGCAACAGATGGCCCTGCCATTCTTACATCCCTACAGCTCTGCCATGCTGTCCTGATGATTCTTCCCCCCCTTCTGATTCCCACTGAGTTTTCACAAATAAGGGGCTGGGATGCAGACCAGTCAAACCCAGCCCACAGGAATAACCCTACTACTGAAAGAAACTGAGTTCTGAATGTAGTACAGCATCAGACAAGGGAAGGGACGTGGCGGGGAGGGTGATCTGTCATTCTGGGAACCCCCTCTCTCTCCACATGTGAACTCTTTCATACAACAGAGAAGGAGTGTGGCCACAGTAGCCAGGGAACCTATTTCCCACTGAGGCAGCCATTCATGTGCACAGGTGTGGAGCTAGAGAGCAGTCCAGTCTGACCCAGCCCGTCCTGACCAGTTTCCTCACTGCGACTCCTTCAAAAACCCGGGGACTGAGGAGCTTTGTAAGCTCCCATAGTCCCACCCATCACCCAGGTCATCTGTGCACTTTCCTAGGGAAACAAAGGCCAAACAAAAAATCCCACAACCACCACCACAGCTGACTGTATCCTGCAAGCACCACTTCTTGACTGGAGGTCAAATGGCATAACTCATTTATAATAATGGAGACAATAATATAGCCCTTAAGAAGGAAATAAGAGCAGAGCCGATGTCACCATACATCTCACAGACTAGTCCATAGATCAAGGCATCAGAGAGCTTCTCCTGCAGGTACTCCAGAGACACTGGTGGCCAACTCTCCTTAGAAATCAACTCTTTGCCTTCACATCCCTAGATACCTTGCAGGTACCCTCCAGCACTAGCCAAGTGGTGGTAATCTCTTAAGACAACTATACCCAGGAAAGCAGCAAAACACATAGTGGTTGGTCCCTCATGGATGACCATCCCCAAGGGAAGAAGGAGTGTACCACAACAAGGAAGTACCCTGTGGGAGGAAAAAAAAAATCCCACAAATGGCAACGCCAATAGTAGTAACTTTAACTGAAATCAAACAAACAAGAAATTTAAAAAAAGGAGTCTGACCTCACAGACCTCATAAATGAGGAAGAATCTACACAGGGTTAGTATTATCAATACCACTGTCTTCCTCCTCATCTTGTCTGACTGGAAGGTCTTCAGGGACAATAATATGTGTGGAGCTGTCATCTCTTATGATAACAGTGTTTTCTTCTGGAATTCCTCCTAAAGAACCTGCCTGAGACTGCTTTACCACTAACTTTTTTTAATAAGTAGAAAGAGTACATTCTAAAATAATAATAAAAAGTATAGAATACTAAATATATAAACCAGTAATATGGTCATTTATTGTTATCAAGTATTATATACTGTCCATAATTGTATGTGCTATACTTCTCTATGACTGGTAACTCAGCAGGCTTGTATATATAAGCATCACCACACACACGTCAGTAGTGTGTTATACTACAACTTTACGAAAGCTTTGAAGTCAGCAGGTAATAGGATTGTTCAGTCATTTACCACAACCTCCTCATCACAATGCAGGATTATACTTAAATGTGCGATATGTTGAAATTTTCATGACTTCAATATTTTTGTGAATCTGCACTCTATATTTTAATGCCTCTAATGTTTTTCTATGTGTATTCCCACTTTTACCCATCCAAAGCTGTGCCTACATTCTGTTAAATTTTAGCCATTACAATTTTAAGATGCTCAAACTCTAATGTTCTTCAACTATCTTGTTTGCTGTGATCCATATCACTTTTAACTGTGGTATTTTTTCTCTTTCTTTTTTTCTTCCAATATTCCGTCTTTTAAGCTCTAGGAGAAAGATTATTTTGTGCTAAATTGAAGTTACAATGTATCATTGCAGTTAAAAAAAAGGAAATTAATGTGTAACTTGATTTTTGACATATCCACTTTATTGCAGAGAAGCATATGAACTCAATTAAATGCAGTTATGCCATACATCTAACTAATGTGCTTCTCAAAGATCATTTTGTATACACACGAATATACACAAAGTGTGGCCTGCAGGAATCATTTTGTTCTATATACAACAAGATCTCTAGGTCACAGTAAGAAGCTGAGTTTTATAATTGCTGATTTTTTAAAGAGAAGTATAGTATTATTTCAATTGTAAAACAATATTACTGTGTAATTATTGACTTACCTTCAGGATGGACTTTTTTCAGAATTATTAGAATTATTCTATGGCACTAGAACAACACTGGAGGGTTTATTTTTTTTAACTGTTGTTAAAAGTGATTTAATCAGACTACAATAGAAACAGATGCAAGCTGATATAAAATATGAAAATAATTTGTTGTATTTAAATTGCACTTCTTTTGCTAGAAGCACAGAACAATTTTTACATGCAGTGTTATGTTATAAATCTTCACATCATCCCTCCAAGGCAGGGACTCATTATTTTTCTCATTTGACAAGTGGAGGTTAAATTGAGGTTTTAAGCGACTCACCTAAGAAAATACAAAGTATCATTGAAAGAATCAGCAAGCTCTCTTTGCCTTTTAGAGAAATATTCTCTAATTTTCTTTGTGTTATGCCACTCGAGGAACATAATCATTCAACAAATATATAATAAACGTCACTGAGCTCAAACAGAATTCTAGGGCTGGGGACATACACAACAGAAAACAATACAGCAAAAACACATGTGCAAAAGTTTACAGCAAGATTCTTCATAATTGCTCTAAATTGGAGGCAGCTCAAATGGTGAATAGATAAATTTTACTTTATTCATTTCATGAAATGGAAATTAAATATTAATGTACACAAAACATATAGAAAATTATTTTAAAATGTTTGAAATAAATCCAATACAAATGAATAATTCTGTAGGATGTTTTTGGAAGAAATTTTAGAAGCACAATTTGTGACAAAGCAGATCATTGGTTAGTTAAAGTGAGATTGGGGAGTGGGAAATCTATGCAGATAGGCATGAAGAAATCTTTTAGGCTGAAAAAGTTTTCTAATATTGATTGTGTTGGTGCTAGCATGATTTTATACAATTACCAAAATATTTAAGATTGATCTATATTATTGCAATAGAAGATAGCTTAATTAAAAAGTTAAAATTAGGGATCCAGTGGGTGCTGGGAGGAGGAGGACACCAGCAGACCCCACACTTGCGTGTGCTGCATGCCAGCATCTCCTAGCACCCAACCCCTCCCCAGCCCTCTTGAGAAGGGACCATGATCTGGAAATGCAGTGCTGTCCTCCGCTTCTACAGCATCTGTGGACTCCTGCTACAAGGAAAAAAAAATTAAAAATACTGAAGTTGGAGGTTCTGGTAAGATGGCAATGGCATAGGTGGAATTGTGAGATTCTCTGAACGTGAATTCACAAAAAGACTCTTACTTTCCTTCCCTCACCCCACTGCCCACTGCCAGCCACACCAGTCTGAGGCCCAGACACCCATGATCGTATGCAGGGCTGGATATTGCAGCCCCCAGTTGCTGCTGCTCCACTATACGTAGCCCCTGCCCGCTGTGCAAGAATCTCGGCTCCCTCCCTGGCTACATCGTCTCACCCAGCGCCAAGCCACCAGTCACCCAGGGAGGCTCTAGGGGCCCGCCCCTCAGAAATACCAGCTCCATTTCTGGCTGAGGTACCCTGTGAGGGCCCAAAGCCGCTCTCAACACTCACCACCTGCCCTTTGGAGCTCTGGGCTCACCCTGGCTGAGGCACCCAGCGTATGACCCCATGCTTATGTAAGGGAACAGCATATCTTAAGGAGGTGATAATCGGCCACTCTCAGCTTCAGAGGAGGGAACTCTCAGCTTCCTCCTCCACCACAGCCTGCTGTTGGCACACTGGATCCAGAACCCAGCTGTGCAGCTGATCCCCGGGGCCTTTCATGCCACCACAGCCTGTCATAGTGGGTCGCCCAGGGACTCAGACAAGTGAGAGAAAGGATCCATGAAAGAGGAGCTGCCCATCTTGGTCATTTTCCAGGCAGAGATTTGCATTGCCCTGCCCACCTATGAGCAGCCTCCACCTTGGTTCCTAAGATAACATCGCTAAACAGGAGACAAATCCCCTCCCCTATGCTGAATCAGACACAGGCAACTCAGCATTGCATACCTCTTAGGCAGCAGGCTAAAAGAACAAACCCAAGTGGTGAGTAAAACTAGCTGCCTACAATGAAAGTAAAGGGGAGAGGCTGGAGATCAGAGGTGAAGAGACTTTAGACACTCAGGAAAGATTCCAGAGCTAGTCTGATTTCTTATTTTGACTTTTGATTTTATCATTTTGACTGTTTGTTTTGCTCACTTTTGTTTGCTTTTTGATTTACACTATCTGTTTGTGTTGGGGAAAATGCATCGAAAGGTATGAATTTATTGGACTCTTTGTGTGGTTACCGGTATGCTTTAGGAAATTTTGCTTGTGTGTCTTTTTCACTTCTCTCTGGCCTTGTGTCTCTTTTTCACCTATTAGTTGGTACGTATGTCTGTTTTCCCTCTCACTCTTCTCTCTTTCTAACTTCCTATTGACCCACCTTCCTCCATTATTTTCCTCTTTCGTACCTCCTTTTGTTCCAGGGACCAAACCTACATCCAGCTGCACAGACAGATTGTAAGGCAGTGGGAAATAGGTTCCAGTGTGCCCACACACCTGTTGGTGAATGATGGAATCAGCAAATAGATTCTGAATCACAGCTTCCTCCTCAATTAAACCTCAAAACTGCAAAAAGTACAGCCCCCACCCTACACTCCAGCCTCAAAAGTGAACAATGCCAGAGGAACCTCATAAGGAAGAACAGGATATTGCACAAGTGAAGCAAAAGCAACCCCACCTTCCCTGAAAAACAGAAGTAAAGAAGGGGAGGGAAAGGGGGAGAGAGAGAGAAATCTACACAAATGAAAAAAAAACAAAAACAAAAAAAGAATATGGGTCTCTCCCAGACCCCTGGGAGGGCAGACACTGAGAAAACTGACTTTGGAATGCAAACAATGAAGAGCCCCCAGAATGACTGGTCTCAACCTACAAACCTAGATATCAAGACATTAATGGAGAGATTAAAAAGAATTGAGGAGAGACAACAAGAAACTAGGAAGGAGTTGATAACTGAGATAACAGTAATTAAGAATACTGTGAATGAAATAAATAATAAACTGATTAGCATGGAAAGCAGAATTAGACAAGCAGAAGAAAGAATCTCAGAGCTTGAGGACCAAAATATAGAACTAACCCAAACTGTTAAAAAGACAGAAAAAAGCTTAAAAAGACAGAACAAAACTTTAAAGAGATGAGCAATTACTTCAAGAGAAAGAATCTAAGAGTAATTGGCCTTCCTGAAACAGAAAGAGAAACAGAAACCACCTTGGAACAAACATTCCGTGAGATTACTGAAGAAAACTTCCGTCATCTTATCAGTGACACAAAAATTCACACACAAGAGATTTAGAGTACCCCTGCAAGACAACAAGTGAGAAGACCAACTCTTAGACACATGATAATTCACCTAAACAAAGCAGGTACAAAAGAAAAAAATCCTAAAGGCAGCAAGAGAAAAAGGCCAGATCACCTACCATGGAAGACCAATTAGAATAGTAGCAGATTTATCTAGAGAAATCCTGCAGGCTAGGAGGGCTTGGAGCCCTATCTTCAAAGTCCTAAAAGATAAACAATTTCAACCAATAATAACTTACCCAGCCAAGCTAAGCTTCATCAGCAAGGGAGAATTAAAATCTTTCCCAGATATCCAATCCCTAAGAACTTATGCTGCCACCAGACTACCTCTACATGAAGCACTTAGGAAAGTACTGAACACAGAAGAAAAGGAAAAAAGAATAATCTTCTTCATAAGAGTACAGGAAAAAGAATAAGATATACATGAACCAATCCCAAAACCAAAAGAAAGACAATAAACCAAGAGGAACAACAACAACAACTCTATAAGAACTCTATGATAGGGACAAACTCTCACATTTCAATAATTAGCCTGAATGTGAATGGACTAAATGCACCATTGAAGAGACATAGAATGGCAAAATGGATAAAATATCACCAGGCAACAATATATCATCTTCAAGAAACCCTTCTCACTAGAAAGGACACACACAGACTCAAAGTAAGAGGATGGCAAACAAATTTTCAGGTGAGTGGAAGTTAAAAGAAAGGAGGAGTCGTGATTCTAATTTCAGACAAAATACCATTTAAGCTATCAAAAATATAAAAGGATACAGAAGGTCACTACATAATGATAAAAGGTTCACTACATCAACAAGAAATATCTATCCAAAACATATATGCACCCAACATAGGAGTGCCAACTTTCATAAAGCAGCTTTTAGGAAAACTACAGAAAGATATTGCCTCTAGCACCATCATAACTGGGGACTTTAATATCCCACTCACAACCCTAGACAGATCATTACGACAAAAAATCAGAAATGAGATCCGAAACCTCAATGTGACTCTTGATCAAATGGACTTAATTGATACCTATAGAGCCCTCCATCCAAATACCACAGAATACACATTCTACTCATCACCACATGGAAAGTACTCTAAGATCGACCACACACTTGGCCATAAATCAAGCATAAGCAAATTTAAAAGAACGGAAATTTTACCATGCACCTTCTTGTACCACAGTGGAATAAAAATAATCATTAACACCAACAAGGTCCCCCCAAAACCCACAAAGACATGGACACTAAGCAGCATGATGCTAAACAACTCCTGGGTG